>NC_058160.1:4819514-5041527 GCF_020080835.1 Cotesia glomerata | reverse complement strand
TTAAAAGCCAAAAAACTTGCAACAAATTTACAGAAGAAACTCTGAAACAGATGAAAATTCAAGGGACCATGAGAAATATTGAGCGTACCTTTCTTTTTAAGGCAATTGGTAGTCTTGTTTTAAGAAATTCTTTTTTGTCTTGAATTCTGACTTCTTGGTTCAAGATTTTTATTATCTTCGGTAGATAACTATTGTAACTTCGGTCAAAAGAATATTATCTTCAATCGATAAAATTGAATTTTTCAGCTAAGAATAATTCTTGAGAGCTAAAATTAATTTTTCATTTCAAGAACTTTATATTATTATTATTATTATGCTTAACTTGTACACCTCTCGGTTTTTACAAGGCTGATTCCTCTTTTTCTCCTAGCTCTACGGTTTTTCTATTTCTCATATTGGACCTCAGCAAGTCCCACCCGACACTTCATGGCTTCTGATTTTAGTGGCCAGGACCGACTTAGTGCTTTCTGTACCGTATCTTCACCCTGAACTCCACCTTTCTGTGGCTGTTGGAACAGAATCATGGGGAAACCACACAGAAAACCCATGATAGTACAGTTTTGGAGCTGGGCTAAGTCTACAGTGATTGATTAGAAACTCTTCTTTACTCGACCACCTGGAAGCATTAGCTCCCTCTTTCCTAGTGTGCCAGAGATCCTTTCGCGCTAGCCAACGCTGACTAAAGTGGTCACCCATTCAAGTTGTTGCTTAAATGTGTGATCGCCCAAGTCAGACGTGTGCCGCCCGGCTATCTCTGCCACTTCCAGAGGCTGGCAACGTAACGTAACGCACATATTTTTAATTATAATCACTGAAAAATATTGATGCGTGCTGGGATCGAACCCGGGTCCCACTCTTTCGAAAAGCGAGCACCGAGCCGACCAGGTCATTGCCAGCCTCCCTTTCAAGAACTTTATACTTTTTATTATACGACAATAAATTAATAAAATACATTTTTAATATTAGAAAAAAATTCAATCTTACAATTTTGAAATTTTTTAAACTTTTATTTCTTTGTTAAATCATTAAAACCCGTGATTTTACGGGTTATTTATGATTGCCTACGAGTTCAAGGACAATGTTTATAAAATTTTGAATCAAAAAAGAGCACTAAGCTATCGAAAATCTTAAAATTACGTTCAACTTGGCAATGAAAAAAAGTTTAATTTTTCAACTCGAAAATTTTTTTAAATGTTTGTAATTTTTTTATTAAATTACCAAAATACAGATGTAAGCCCAAAATTAAAACTGAGTATTGTGATAGTATAGATAGAAAATAGAGTATACATATCGATGGTCTAATTAGCAATTTGTCTAACTCCTTATTTTTTAGAGGGTGATTTTTTAACATTTTGATGTAGCCATAATCGAATTATAAATTATTTGAATGATTCAAACCTAAATATTATGTCTCTATTAGATAATAATGATATATCATAATTAATGTATTAAATGGTTTTTTAAAGTGATAATAAATTTTGAACTAATTGTTTTTTTTCGTACAAATAGAAGATTCTCTAAAATGGAGTTAGACAATTTGCTAATTAGAACGTCGATATAGGACATGCTTTTTTCCAGTGTAGCAATGCTTAAAAATTTTTGTATCACGACAAATTACTCGCGTTCATGTAAAGAGGAAGAAAAAATTTTTTTCTTAAAAAACAATTTTAGGTTCTTGCAGTTTTGGAAACCACCCTCAAATTTTTTATTAATAAGACAATTACATATAAAAAAAAATGTTCTTGAATCAAGTATATTACTTTGGAGAACTTAATCTTCTTGATTTGAGTAGAAAAATTCTTGAACTAATAAATTTTTCTTGATTTAAGGAAATTTTACTTGATCCAAGAATTTTTCGTCTTGATTTAAGACAATTATCCTCTTCAAAATTATTGTCTTGGTTCAAGAATTTTTCTCTCAAATAATTTTTTTTCAGTGTGGTTGTTGAGATATTAATATTCGGGCACCTTCTTACGCAGCGTTTGAAAAACTTTTCTCGACAAATTAAAAGAAGATTTTATTAATTATAAATCAATGTAAACAACTAAACTCAATTTAACATCTTTGAAGCCAAAGCTACTATGTTAACTTTATGCCCAAACCGGCTGTTAAAAGTATCAGGAGTTTCATACTGACCTTTGACTGGTTAAAAATTTATAATTCATAAACATATATTATATTTGAATTTTTTATCGCTTCGACCATCAAAGTCTTCGTCAATCATCTTTATTTTGCTTGTATTTATACATACCTATGCCAAATATTTATTCTAAAAATTCATGTATACATATCCTCGAATGCATACAGTATACAAATATAATATACAATACTTGAATAGAGTAAATAATATAAAATAAAATACAGCAGAGAAAAAAAGCAAAAGTAAAAATTGGACATGAATCTCGCCAGGAGAGTTCGCACCAAGCACCGATGATAATGGTGCGTTTCGACAGATTGGATGAGCTATCCCGTGGGTTGAGACTCAGCAGGACGTCATGTGTCTTAAAGAATTGCCAGATATTATACACGTATTCAAATACTTGGCGATATATAGACGCCGGGCTCTCCAAGTCTTGCTCACTTCTGTTCTCCACTCTCTTCTATTACAGATATTATATATTGTATACACTAACTGTTATACGCTAAATCTTTTTGGCGAGTAGAGGTCGTAGCCCGACCTGGCGTCTGATTGATATACGGACTGTTAAGTGCTTGCAATACCGACATTTATATCTACCTCTAATACTCACGGCCATAAATAAACGACCACTTCGAAGTCCAATGAATGCTCCAACACGCGTCAGGAGGTCATATATGTATAATATGTAACATATATGTGTAATGAAAAGACCGAACCACTGAACACTGGATCTGGTGTGTACAATATTACTTTATGGTACTACAAGTTGTTAAGCAAGAGGCACGAGGCAAGAGGCCTCTGAAACATTGTCCAGAACGTTTAATTCAAAACTGAGGATTTTATTTATAGTTGTTATTTGTTATTATCAAGTCGATGTACTTCTGACAGCTGTTATCGATTGATAAATGCACTCGAGGGCTGTTTCATTCACTGGTGAGAGAAAGTGTGCCAACATTTATGATTACTATTTATTATTTATTATTATTATTCAAGATTGGTAATTTTCAATAATTATTATTGTTAGTAATAATTGAAATTTGTTAAATGGATTGGGTTGTCTTAAAATTAATAATAATAGTTGCTATTTATGATTATAATTTGTTATTATCAATTATTTCGGACAGAAGAAGTAGTAAAAATTTATTTTAATAAAATGAACACTTGGAAGGACAAAAAAAAGACCATTCGCCAGCCGAAATGGAAGTAGATTTCATCATGAATAGAAAAAAAATATAACGAGGATTGTATAGAAAACTAGGGTTTTTAAATTCTATGCAATCGACAAAAATATATATCAACGGAAAAATTTTAAAACCAGTGCAATAGCAAATTTCATAATTGGCATAGCGGAATAGGACATAATTTTAAGACTTCACATATGATATGGAACTCAAATTGAAACTTATTTAAAGAGCTTTCAGATGCATTTTATAGAATTTCAATAAGTTATCCCATTAAAAAATTATTCGAGTAAGAAAGTGAAGAAATATGAATTTTTATGATTTTTAAAATTTTGAAATCATGGTATTTCTAAATTACTTGACCGATTAAGATCATCTTCGAACTTGACTTTAGTATTTATCTGTAGAATAAGTATGTTGAGTTTGGTAGAGATCCGTTGTAAATTGTCGACGCTATCGTCGTGACAAGCCGCGTTATATCCGATATATATATAGCGCCGCATATATATATATATATATATACATACATATATAAACTTTTGAACCATATGCATTTTCCGACTCAGCTCGACGAGTATAGCCGAAATATAGCAAAATTTTTTAAAAGTTCTATCATGAAGACCAATGCAATAGTTAGACTTCTATGAAATCTACTAAAAAGTGATCTTTTAGTTTTAATTTTTTTTAAACAGGCTTTTTAAGTGATTTATATGAAATAGTAATTTACGTCGTAAGGCTGCAAAGGGGTGATTTCTCGACAACGTTGATGTTAAGATATGTGCCTAAAGTTTGTGGAGTGAATTTACACCCGATTTTGTCAATTCGCGTCACAAACTTTAAGGTAGTACTATCGGTTTTAGAATTGACGTTCAGAATTTGATGAAACTTGGTATATAGGTACATAATAATATCTTAATTAACCACTTAAATTTTTGGAGGCCTACAAAGAATGGAAAAAAAAGATATTAATATTTAAATATTTTTGCCTTTCCCATTGATCCTTATGGAAAATTACAGACTTTATTTTATTTTACAAAACTGGACGTTCAGATTCTTATAAAAATTAAGACAATAAGATAAAATAACATCGAGAATATATTTAATAACAATCAGTATGGTTTCAGAGAATATGAGAATATTTGTTAATAAAAAACATTCAAAATTTTATTTTCGTCTCTCTTTTTCCAACGCGATTTAGTATAGGGAAATCTACTACGGTAATAAAAAAAGATTAGGTCTTGGGATTTGACTCTTGTGGTAACGGTAGTACCCACCTTAAAGCGAACGAACAAATTTTCTTCTTCTTCTTTTGCTCTGTCTATATATTTTTTGTCATCTTCTCAAGATTTTTTAATGCTTGGTTTAAAAGTATAATAAATTATTGAATCAAGAACAAATTATAGAGGACAAAGTCAAAACTTTGCCGGCAGATAACGCTTCAGCAAACACAACCATCCATATTAGTGATGACCAGCGGGGTCCCACTCAGATGGAGGATTTGATGAGAGGTTTTTCAATGCTACCAAAGTAGAAGTTAATATCATGGAAATATTGTTGGTGTCATTGACACACTAAGTGTCCTCTGTACAGAAACATATCAATCTCTCTAGAATCTTAATAGATATCAGATGTTTTTATATTTATCACGTGCAGCATAGAAGTCATGAAAATTAGTGGAGGTTATAAACAGTCTTGTTTGATTACAAAAATCACAAATTTTTATTAATAAGTTCTTGACTTCTAGTGTTAATAATAATAAAAAAAAAATAATAAAAAATAAAATAATAAAAAATAATATAAAAAAAAAATAAGTTAAAAATAATAAAAAAAGTGTGAGTGAAATTTATATTTATAAATAGCAAAATATAATAGCTGTTAAAAGACTGAAAATAATTGAAAAATGGTCAACAAAGAAAAGTGTGTAGCACAGTTTTGTCTCTGTTGAAAACCTCTAATAAGATCCCATCAAAAGCGACAAAAGCCACTTAGAAACCAATAAAATTAGGATCCTATTGGAAATTTTAAACAGGGGTGATCACCAGCACACGGAGAAAAAAATATCGTTAGAATAAGGATACGTATCGTTATTCTGACTATACGCCGTATAGTCATTTTTTTAGAGATATACGCTGTATAGCCAATTCAGCTATACAGCGGATCATCAAAATGACGATCCATATCATTATTTTAGCGTTACATTTAGTTAATTCAACTATACAGATCCTCACGTTAACAAAACAATTGCCTGTTTTGACGAAACTACATATATTGACAAGAGCTATACTCTGTATGCTTAAGTCAAACAAATGAATCCTTAAATCAGCAATCCGGATCGTTATTTTAAGGAAACGTCATTTGAGGATACGTTGGATAGTCATTTTAACAATATTTTTTTTTCCGTGCAGGGATCAGCAGAGTGTTCTTTTTTTAGATTTCCAATTTCGGATGAAAAGCAGTAAGTAATTGATATTAAATTAATTAAACTCATATCGTAAAATTTTATATTCCGTTGTAAAATAAAATACCTTTAACGACTGTATGATATTTTCAATACAAAATATTCACTTATGTCTTATGAATATCTTGCTATAGGGTTATAATATATATTGAAATAATTTTTTATCATAGTATATGGTAAATAATATCTATAATATTATCAGATGTACGGAGTGGATAAAGTTATTGGGACAAAAGCATGTATGCATTGCAATGTTAGAAAATAAATTATCAAATCGACGAGTTTGCAGCTGTCACTTTAAACCAGAGCATTGCACTGGAAAAGTTAAAAGGCAAAAAACTAAAGATGCAGTACCGTTGATCCTTGATTCACGTACTATTCCATTCACTGATGATGATATAGAGCTAATGAGAGAGCAACCTCGAGCTTTTCAAACAATGTGTGAGTGTAGTCAATTTAACAAATAATTATAAATTATAGATATATAATATGCATGAATAAAATTTATAGCTTTGGAGAAAACTTTGGATGACCAAGAATTCGAAAATTTTCAAAGCAAACTTATCCAACCACCAGTCACTTCTATGATTCTACCCAATAAACGTCCTTGCCCTGAAATAATCGAGACGGCTTCAACAAGCAGAAAAAAGATATGTCAATTTTCTTCAGGTATTAATACGTTTATTCATTTCTATTGTAAAATTAATCATACACTGATAGAAAAACAATCTTGATTCAAGAAACTTTTTTTCTTCAAAACTTGAACTCTTGAAACTAGATATAGATATATTTCTTTCAAGAATTTTTGTCTCTTGGTTCAAGATAGGCGATAACATTGATTCAAGATGTTACCAACTTGTGTTAAGAATGGCTTTTTTTTGAGTCACTAATTAATTTACTTATTTCCAAGAAATAATTTTTATTTGGTATTACAATTAAAGACTATTTAGTTTTTGAAATATATTTTGATGAATTATTTTAAGTTTTTTAAACGATAATGTTATTTTGATTGAAAAACTTAAATGTATCGATTGAAGATAATATAGCTCTTAAGCCAAGAAAATCTAAATCAAGACAAGAAATTCTTAAAGCAAAATAATCATTTGTCTTCCAAAATAAATTCTTAGATCAAGAAAATATCTCTTGAGTCAACATAAATTTTCTATCAGTGTATTATTAGTGTTGATACTGCATTATTTATTTTATTTACTTTAGGTTACAATAAGATTTATCAAATAAGTAGATATATGTTTGTATGTATATTTAAGGGAATATTTTTGGATAATATTATAATCCATTTACTATTGCCATTTTTTTCTCTGAACAACGTAGATTATGGCCGCTCTGTGTCATCATAAACAGTTTTCAACAAGTGCTACCTTTTGATTCGCTATTAAAGAGCACGCTGCATCCTCCTCTTCTTTTCTTTTGCTCTACCTATATATTCTTTGTCATCTTCTTTTGGTTCTAAACTAGTAGAAAAACAATCTTGGGCCAAGAAAATTATTCAAGAAAACCGGTTTTTTAAAGAATTTCTCCTGCACAGCATTTTTGATTCCAGATTTGTTAATGTTTGGTTCAAAAGCATCCGTTCTTCGTCGATATAATGAGTTATCGAACCAAGAATAAATTATCGAGGACCAAGTCGAAATTTCGTCGGTAGATGGCGCTCAAGTAAACACAACCATTCATATTGGTGATGACACCTCTATTTTTGACGGTTAGTTTTCTTTCTTTACATCAAACAACCTCCAGTGTATCATTATTATTTTAATAAGTATACATGAATGCAATTTTTTATTAGAACAACCGAATTTATTTAATAATTACTGTGTGGTTACTTTTAAAATTTCAATAACAAATTTATTTAAATGTCGATGTGTATTTACTAGGTAACCTTTAAGTTTATATTGTTATTCATTTCATTGTTAAAAAAATACAATTTGATTTTGTCGGCTCGTAATCAAGATATTAAACAATAATCATCGATTTCGACATTAAGATAATTTTTTATTTAATTAAATCTTCTTGACATCAGAAACTAGATTTTTAAAGATAAATAATCTGTACAGTAATTATAGTTAAATAAAATTTGTAATATCTGCAAGTAATATTTTTCTGTGATTAATTTTAATAAAAATTTGTGTTTAATTCCAACATCAAAACTTTGTATAAATAAATCAATCAAATACAAAACATTTATTTAACAATTTTTAATTACCCTCTAAAAAAAATTTTTTTTAAAACAAAGATCATTTCCCGAAGCCACGATGAATTTTCCACGCCTCCAGATAAAAATCCTTAAAAAACTAGTTCCAGCTATCATTTAAGTAATCGATACCGATTTTTCGGTAAATTCTCATGGGACGAACTTCAACTCGAATAACAAGTATTAATTTCCTATCAAAAACAAAAGATCGAAATAAAATCCTGAAAGTCCCGTTTAATGTGACTACACCCAAAATGATAGAATTAAAAAAATCTTAACCTGTCATAACTGTCATAAAGTCAGTATAATTTAACCGATGTATCAATCCGTGTTCATTCACAACTCAGAAGCTCATTCTAATTCTCTTCACAAATATAAATAAGGATAAATATTTCTTGTATCTCTCCTCCGATCGATTCTTCCCTGTCCCCTCTCGGGTGGTAACAACCGATACCTTCACACAAGTAACAGCTTAAACTCAACGAAATTCTTTATTAAAACACTAAAATGTTAAAGAATACTTTACCTCTGGTCCAAAATACCGGAGCTGTTAATGTTGGTCCTACCCGCAGCTCGTCGAGGCTAATAATGACATTTAACTTTCCCTGATGCGAAACTGATGATGACTCTACTACACATCGAAATACGAATAAGAATGAGAATACGAAAGAAAGTCTGAATCCTATCCGTCGTCGATGTTATCTGGGCGAGCATCTCTCGGTAAAGGACATGGACCAAGACTTTTAATCTTGATCTTATATTTTTTTTACGACCAGTCATTATCTTCTCAGGGATCTGCTGGTACATTTTTTCCAACCGGAAACTATCCTTACCGTCCGAAAACATAATTATTTAAAACATAAATTTAAGACAACGTGTCGGTGACCGCACTGCCATCGCCATCGGCGCTGATTTTTTACTTTCTTCTCAGATTTTTTTTTTTTTTTTTTTTTTTTTTTCATTGTCGGTCATCCAGTAACCACGGATTTAATAACACAACACGAATTTATACAGAGTCATTAAACCGTGAGTCGATTTCATTGTGCATTGATCAACTACCATGAGCATGAGCATGAGTGATCATGATCACATATGAGCCCTTGCACGTGTCGCACCCTACATAAAAAGCATCTCGGACTACGAAAAAACGTCATTACACTTATCAAGCCGTCTCATCGGGTTCGCTTTTAGTTTTATTACCAACAATCCGAGGCTGCAACTCCGAAATTATACTAATTGTTAATAATTAGGCGTCTCACTAAAAAAATTGCTATACTTTGGTAATTTATTGGTCTTAAGTACTAGTAATTTGCCTAAAGAGCGAGTACTTAGATTTTAACCACCACCTGGAATGCAGGTGGCTAGTCTAAGTTCTGAAGGGTCCTCCGAAAAAACTAAACTGCTCTGCTAGAGCTGGGCTGTTTATTTTTTAATTAACTAACTGCTAATTATAAATAAGGTCATTATTTTAAGTGACTTTTTAGGCAGCTTAGTTAATAAATTAACTTTTTAATCAAGAGGGATAATTCATAATGATTGAAACAACTATTTATTTTAAAAAGATTTTTTTTGAGTTAATTCTTTGTAATCATAAAAAAGCAATTTTTTGTTATAAAATGTTTGCACAGAAAAATAACTAAAATCATTTTGTTTTAGAAGCCTACTTTTTAGCATGTTAAAAAATATGAAATTGTAATTTCTTGAAATAAATTTAATTTACAAACATAAAAAATACTCATTGTTACTTGAAATTTTCTCAAACAGTACAATGTTTTTTTTAATAAAAAAAATTTAGAATTTTAGTTTTTTGATTTTTATGATTTAAATTTTCTTTAATCATATAAGTAACATTTTACAAAAATTCTCCATCAAAATTCAAACAAAAAGAATTTTACTATGGATAAAAATTTCAATCATAAACCTGTAAAAATTTTTTCATATAATTTTATAAAATATCACAAAAATGTTTCACTTGATTAAGAAAAAATAGTAAAAGACTAAAATAATTTTGCCCGAAGTAAAATTTTTATTTAAGCAAGAAAATTTTTTTCGCTAAAAAAAATTTATTTAGCCCAAGATAATTCTATATAATTATATATTGTCCTTATGAATATTTTTTTCAAGTCATGAAAAAAATTTTTTTTCTACTCCAGAATATATTTTTTCCGTATGTATATAAATTTTCTGATTTTAAAATTTCATAAAAGTGTAAAAAATATAAAACTATTTTTGCCCAAACCAAAAATAAATTAATTAACAATCAACAAAAATAAATTTTAAATGGATAGTTTAATTTCAGGAGGAAGTAGGAGGGTTTTTAGGCAGAGGGTAGACAGCTTCGACACATAACATATGCCATATAGCATATAACGAGAGCGTGTATCTTCATAACGTGTCGCGTGTACGCATGGGTTAACTCCCCAGCGTAAAAAATCTCAAGTTAATTTGACATTTTATCAATCACGACTTGGGTTCGCCGCGGGCGTTGGATGTGTCTCTGGGATCGGTATCCATACATATACATACACATATAGACACATATATGACAGAGTAACTCGCGTGATGAATGAACCCCGTGGCACGCCGTAATGTGACACGCGTATCGAGAATGTTGCGGCTAAAAGGGGACTTATTATCTCGTACTCATTGTTTATTACTTTTTTATGGAGATTAAACGCCAGAAAATTACCCCAAACCGAATAACAACCGGGCTCATATCAATTTATGGCCATTCGATACATTTTTACTCTCTAATAATAACCATTCTATTCCGTTATTGTTCATTTTTTTGGGCACAAATAACATTTCATTTTTTATCTTTCCCACAGAAGTTAAATGGAACACCGCGATCGCTTTATCGGGTCCCGGGTCTAGTCTAGTCTAGTCTTTTTAATGTAGAATACACCCGTTTAATGTCGAAGTAAGTGATGTGCCTGTGCTATGAATAAGCCGTCAAAGAGATATCGCGTTATCGACGAGTGAGACTAATCGACAGATATTTGAAATAGTTTCATTTCTAGCCCACCGTGCTCGATTCTCTAGAGAAATTTTCTGGTAGTGTTAACTTATTATTTAGTATTTAGAGTTTTCTGCTTGTTATCTAACTGTCTAAGCGACGATTAGTCAAGGTTTAACGATTAAAATGTATGTGAAGCAAATGTATTACTCGTTATTATATATGTATCTAGCAAGTAAAGGTAGAGGTAAAGACCCCCCAGCTAGTGAAGAAATCAGTACATTTCAATAATTTCTCCTCGTATCATTATTCGAGTAATTTTCTATTTGTTAATTTTGTGTCACTAATTACAATCAGGTGCCCTTCGAAAAAATTTGTGATATAAGACTGTCTTATAGGCTGTAGGTTTTGAATTATTATTTTTACAAAGACTTAATTATGTAGTTCGTAGAAATAGTAATGATAAGATTTATTTTTATTATTGGTGATATTTGTAAGACTGAATTGTTAGATTTTAAAATGAGAAGTATTTAGAAATTTTGTGACATTGACGTCAATTTAAAGAATGTTTAGATGTGATGATTAAAAAAAAATTATAATTTAAGAATCTAAAAAATATGGTTTAATAGGAAATTAAACTAAAAAGTAAAACATAACTTTTGATTATTTTTGATTAGTTTCAAATTATAAGAGAGTGATTGAAAAGAAAATTTATTGTGACAAGTATCGGGAGTTTGATAGAATTGTTGTAAATATTTTATTGTTATTAGATATTTGTAAAAGTAACCAGTGAAAATTTTTTTATAGGGCCTGATATGATCTGTTATGCGCATAAATAATATTTCGATATGATGATATATATCTTGATTTGGAAATTCGCTATATCAAAGCATTTATGGCTATATTAAGGTTAAAACATCCTAATATGGCCACACGGAAAAAGTAAACTGTAATAAATAACAGTCGATTTATAATAAGTAATGATCAACTGCTAAAAATTACCATTTTAAACAGTAAAATCGTGATTTTACTATTCACTTCATAATATTTACCATTTAAACGCTACAATTTACTCTTTACATGGAAGAAAATACTATTTCAAACAGTAATATTCGCTATGTAAATGTATAAAATGTTAAAGTATAATAATTAAGAATTCAGGCTTTGATATTTATCATTTCGTATCTAAAAAATAATCTTATGATATGTAAAAAGGATAAAATAAAGTTAGTAAATTTCTAATACAAGCAACGTCAATATTTACAAAGTAAAATGGTAAATTCTAAACGCAATGCTAAAAATCAAACTGTAATTATTGACTTGCTTGGACTGGTAAAATGTATATTTTAAAAGTATAATTTTTGCTGTTTCAAATCTTAAATTCTCCCAGAGTGAGACCCATTTCTCTTTCATCTGAGTTCCCCTTCTCCTTATAATATGGACTATATATTGAAATGGCAATTTTTACTGCTTGAAACTGTAATTTTTTAAGATGAAAGAGTCGTTATTTACCATAGTGACAGCTACTAATCACTTATTTTGGATATTAAATTATAAATTGTGGCTTTTATACTTTTTACATTAAGTTCTGTCACATTTATATTTTTGCCACCTCAATGTCCGCTTTACTGTTTGAAACTATAAAAATTAACCGGAATCCGAGTGAATATTACAGTTTACTTTTTTCCGTGCATATATGTATTGCCATATCAAGCTTATAAGAACCTGATACTGCCAAACAAGTCTTAAAATGTTCTGATATGAAAATTATTTAAACCAAAACATATTAGGTCATATATGGCCATAACAGACTATTTTTGGCCGTATCAAAAAATTATATATGCACGTATCAGGCTATGTCAGAAACTTTTTTAACAGGTAGACATTGTATCAAGTGAAAAAATCTAGTGATATGGCCTGATATGCGCATCTATAATTTTTTTATATGATCACAGATTGTTTGAATTGGAGTTTGGCAATATCAGGACTTATATTGCCATATCATGTTTAATATATCCTAATATGGCCGTATATATAATGATATATCCTCATATGACCTGATATGTTCTGATATGAAAATTAGTTACTCTCTTAAATCGAAATAGTGACTTTCGACTATGAAATAGTGACTATTCACTATTTAGTAGTGAAAAGTATACCACTATTTGAATTAGTGATCTACTCTGCACTGCAAAAATTTATTTATTTATTTATTTATTTATTTAATAAACAAATCCAACAGCCTAGGCCATTAACAGGGTTAATAGTACAGTAGTTAGTATACAAAGATAGTTTTTGATGTATGACAAGATGACTTATAACTAGCATAGTGATTTCACATATAAACTTTGAAATACTAAAATACTAAGTGAATGCTCTAGCGATAAGTTAGCTATTGCAATTCATTCACAATAATAATTAAAAAGAAAGAAAGAAAAAACAAAACAAAAAAAAAAAAAAAAAAACAAAGTATAAAACAGAATAGCAATACTCCTTATAAAATAACAATACTCCTTATTACCAATACACAATTGCACATCATCAACTCCACTTAATTACTAATTTGCCAAGTAATGCTGTTATATATCCATGAGGACAATCAAACGGATCGAGTGAAGCTTCTAATTGACAAAAACGATTCACTGCACCAGAGATGCGATAGATCGGCGCTGCCTGAGATAAGTTAGATTTAGCAATAGGCATATACATTGGTACTTGACTTCTTATACCTAAGACTGGTATCCTAAATTTAAACAATGATAGTAGTTGAGGACAGTCTACCAAGTTATTGAACAGTTTAGTTGCAAAGGAGAATTCTGTACATACTCGTCTTTCTTCAAGAGTAAGATATTCGCACTCATTACAGAGCGTTAGATTTGCGATTCCCCGAGCTGGATAATGTCCAGTTTTTTTCCAAATTAAAAATTTTAAAAATCTTCTTTGAACTCTCTCAATTTTAGTGGACTGTCCTGACTGAGTGGGAGACCATACCAACGAAGCATACTCGAGTTTCGGTCTAACAAAGGTATTATACAATATTCTAATGGCATAAAGATTATTAAAATTCTTTGAAATTCGAGTAATGAACCCTAGGGTTTAAAAAAATAGTGAATAGTCACTATAGTCACTATTTCGATTTAAGAGAGTAGATTGAGACATCCGCATATCAGATCATACATGGCCATATATGTCGATATGGCCAATTTTCATGTCAGGACATATATGGTCACATAAAAAAATTATCAATGCGCACATCTGGCGATATGTGGCCGTATAAAAAAATTTTTTTACGAAAATTGTAAACTATTATGTTTGATAATTAAGTAAATCAAAGAATAAGAGTAAGAATAAAGCATAAAGAAAAAAAATTTGTTTTAATCTAGTAAATAATTTTGAAGAACTGCATGGTATTAATTTAAGTAGAAAAAATTCTTGCACTGATAAATATTTGTTTATTAAAGTAAATTTAACTTGATTCAAGATAATAAAATTCTTCAAAATAATTATCATGGCTCAAGATTTTTTTTCTTAAATCAATTTATATTTTTTTTAGTGTAAAGCAAAAAGGATAAAGAGTGTGATTTAACTTTGGAATATAATTTTCGAAGCAAAACTAATGGCAAAAAGTCTGTTCTCAAGTTACGGATTGGAATTAAAGGGCCATTAGAGAGTCGCACCCTCATTTTATTCTCGACTATCATCAGCATGCCGGGGATTATGTGAACTCGAGAAAGTAAAGCAGGAACAATATAATAAGAAAGAAGGAAAAAGAGAGCAGAAAGGACAACAACACAGCGACTTACACAGGACTTACACAGTGAGGCACCTGAGTCCTATCGAAACGCGCAACAGCCCCCGAGCGACTTTGAGCGACGGCACGGACGGATATCCTCTTACAGACACGTGCGAGCCACGTGCCTACATATCCACGCCGCTACTACACACGTCCAGATAGTCTCGTTCTCTCTTCTCCCGGCAAAGTACCAAGTCAGGGCCCCTGCGATCACATGAATCTCGAGCAATACGAGCACGTCTCTTTAGATCCTATAAGACTATTAATTACACTAAAATAACCGAACTGTTCAATTATACCGGGTAGTGGACTTGGTAATCCGCAGCCGAATTTTTTTACACGATCATTTTTACTCCACTGGCTTGGATGAGTAGAATAATTATTTTTCATTTTATTAGTTATGAATTGGCACTGAATAAGGCAGCTGTTTTCAAAAGGCTTCTTTTTATTTATGAGACATAATAATAAACAAAAATACTTCTATTAAATTAAGAAAATATTCTTTACACAAATGTGTGACACCATTTTTATCACTTAAAATCAATTCATGAATTTAATTAATCATCATTAAAAATTATGAAATTGATTATAAAAAAGATCGATCGATTTTTCGGAGAGAGAAAAATTCAATAATGTTGAATTTTAATAAATTAAAAAAGAAATAAAATTATATCTACTCTCCTTTTAGATTAAGAGAAAAAAATTGACATTTTTGTGACAAGAAATTAATTTGTTGCAAATTTTCAACAATTTGATCCTTCCCTGACGAAATCAAAATTTTTCTCATAGTCATTTTTTTGTTGAAAGAAAATTTTCTAGATTTTTGGGAAAAATTAACTTTAGAGAGACAGTTTGTGAATTTTCATCCAAAATTTTTTTTTCTCAAATGTACAAAATTTTTTTTCAACAAGAAAGTTACTGGGAGAAATATTTTTATTTCGTTAGCTAAGAAATAAAATTGTTAAAAATTTTCATCAAATTAATTTCTCATGACAAAACTGGTCATTTTTTTCGAAAGAAATTTTTTCTCTCATTAAGGTGTAGTCTTAATATTTTATTTGGTATTTTTATCTTATCGTGTTTCTAAAATTGCTGATCACACTTGCTAGAAAAAAATTCTTCAATCCGTGAAAAATTTTCTGATATAACCAAAATTTACATGTCTGACCATTTTTGGAAAAATCAGGTAGTAAAAAAATTATATATGAACAATATCTGAAAATTTTTTCTTATCGTACTTAATTAAATATATTAATATTGTGATATTTATTTACTAGTCTGCCTCTTATATATTGATATTAGTTCTAGTCTTATTTATACATAATTGCGAATCAACTTTTTAATGCATCCGGTCTTGTTCCATTAGCAACACACCTATGGGTTTTTTCTCTAATTACCCTGATATATGACTTTAATAAGTACATTATCATATTTTCATTTATTAATTTATACATAATATATATTTATTATGTATTAAAAATATATTAAGAAAATTAAAGAGAAATGCGAGGCTTGAGAAGTTGGTGGGGAAAATAACCTATTTATAGTGGTTGCATTTCATCGAGTTAATTAAGCAATTATTACTTTACACATCTGCAAACTCTACAGTTAATAATTGTCTTGATAAATTATTATGCATAAGTTTATATCGCTTAAAAATTTAATTTAAAAAAAAAATTGTGTTGTTATTTTGAAAGGAAACAAAAAATAATTTATGAGGAAAAATAAAATTTTTAAGACTAATTATTAATGAATAGTAAAAGGTCACTAGCTTTTAGGTAAAAACTAAAAAGACTGTCAATTTTTTAGAGTAAAAATTTATTAATTTGTAAAATTTGTAATTTTTTTAAATTCTACATTATCTTATTTTATATTTTTTCAATCCGTTGTAACTTAAAACCCAAAAGTATTCTTCAAGCTTACATATATATGCATTTAAAATTTAACATTCAATATTGTTCGATGCTTGCAAGGAGTTTGAAGTTTAAACTTCACGGTGAATTTAAAAACTAGCGAACCATGATTTTTTCATAATTTATTCCATAGAAGTATATCTTATCCAAAAGTCTACTAGACAGCATATGACTTTAGTAACACAAACACATGAATTTGACAGTTCCGTTACATATGTCAATCTTGCAAACATCATCTATCTTGAGACTTCTAACTTGTCGACATACCACCCTTGACCTGGTCCTTATATTTTTTACTTACACTCTCTTTCTAATTTTACTTCAATAACCATCCATTCACTTCTAAGTTTTTCAGCCCTCTTGAGTCAAAGTATAGCTATTCGCTTAAAAAATTTTCTCAAAATAGAAGAATTTATTTTTATAATTTACTCAAAAACAAAGTTTCTATGCTATGTTAAAATATTGAGTTAGGATTACACTTACACTGATAGAAGGATTTCTTAGCATTTAAGATTTATTTGTATTTAAGAAATCATTTCTTAAACATCATTTCTTAGCATTTAAAAAATATTTCTTAGTATTTAAGAAATATTTCTTTGTATTTAAGATATATTTCTTAGTATTTATATTTCTTAATATTTAATAAATATTTCTTAAATAATAAGAAATATTTTTTAAATACTAAGAAATGATGTTAAAGAAATTATTTCTTAAATACAAAGAAATCTTTTTAAATACTAAGAAATCCTTCTATCAGTGTAGATAAATTTAACGTACATATTAAAAATTTTGCTTCAGAAAAGTAAAATTGACAAAATAAAGAACAGGAAAAACACTATTTTTTCTTCAAGTCAATAAAATCTCAAAATTTAAAAGTAAGAGTGTTTAGATGTGAACTCAAAAAAAAAAATTGCTGAACTTCAAAGTGTAAATTTATTTGTTATTAAAAATAAATCAAAAAATACTATTATTTTGTATTCAATGTCACAATTTTATTATTTTACTATATCCCGCAGGAAAAAACATTTAGTTTTATTACAAAATCCATTTTTGAATTCATATTACGACATAAATATGACTATATAATAAATTCATCGAAAAACCAATTCATTTTTTTAACAATAATCATGTATAAAATTTTTTTACAAGTAATTGATCTATTTAAAAAGAACACCACAATGTTGAATTTTTTTCCGAAAAAAAAGTTTACTGGGCCAGTTTCGACTGTAAAAAAAAATTCATGAATCTCGACTCTTTTTATTTTTAAGTAGAACATTGCGGTTGCCTAATTTTATAACACAGTAACTGCAAAATTTTTATATCTGATTTTTTTTCAGTATTGCTACATTCCTTATAACTCTTAGACCTTAATTTCAAGTAATTTTTCTGAAAAATATTTATATTCAAGTATTTTCTATTCATAAATCAAATTTTTTATCAATTTGGCGCGCAAACTTTTTTTTGATAAGAAAAATTTTTAAAAATCTTAAAACTGTCAGTTACTGTGTTTTGAAATTGAGCAGCCGATTGTAAGAAAACTAAAAAATTTTTTTGATCAATTTTCAATAAAATAATATTTTTTCCAAAATATGATCTTATGAATCAAATTAACTCTGCGATGAAATTTATTTTAAACGAAATAATTTATACTCATTTGTAGTTCAAAAAATTAATTTCGACTTAAAAATAACGGCCTGTTGACCCCGTCCCCTAAATTTCATCAAAAGTGATTCTTTGATCTCTCCATAGTTCAATACCATGCTTCTAAGCTAACTAAGCAGCACATACGTGATAATGAATGAAATCAGCTGATTACCAGGATAAATATTTGAAAACGCGTCAATCAGAATTGGCCTAATCTCGCTCATTAGTAAGATGAAGGCATGAGACATAAATAGAATAAACCAAAATTTGGCAGTCACAGTTGGCGTATAAATTGAAGTTTGCTGTTGAATTATAACTAAATCCTAATTCTTCAACACTGGACACTGGCTTTTTCTATTAATAATAATAATAACGCAGAAAGGCTCGAAGCCGTTAGAAGGTGAAAGTGTGAACCTTAGGATCTTCCGGATCAGGATCAGAATGACCAGAGTCCAGTAGTTAATGTTCATATGGGGACAATTGACACATAAATATAACTACATATATACAAACTAGTGCAGTTAAGAGCCCGAGGTGTAATAGTGATCGTTTATATTTTTTCACCCAAATCCACAATCCACAACAATGGGAAAGATATTTCAGTAAGCAAGAATGACAAGGCGGTGACCAATGTCCAATGGCAATTGTAATATAGTTGTCGGACGCGTGTAACCGGTACGCCTTTTGTGTACTCGCCTTTTTATTTTCAATGAACATATATATATACACACTATACACATGGTTTGAGAGAAAGAGATATAAGAACATTCAATATAATAACAATAACTTTGGACGTTGTACATAATGTCTGCAGGGGAGGAGCGTTTTGGTACCGCAGCATTTTTGCTGGTATAATGTGCTTGAGAAAAAAAAGAATATTTACGGGAGCCCTTGTCATTTTATAAGATAAATTTGAAACTACTTTTTCTTTTTTCGGGTTTTCTTCACTCCATACTAATATACCGTTTTATCTTTTCCGGCGGGTATGTTTCTCGGTTCAGATTACATCAATGAGTAGCTTAAATGATTATTTAATCTGGTATAAAGGATACATTCATTTACATTATACAAGAAATTTATTAATAGTAGTATATTTTACTGCGATTTATTCTTATTTTATTTATTTTAGGCTCTTTTAACTTTGAATTCATAGTAAATTATTTTCTGCTTCGAAAGAAAATTAAAAAAAAACAGGTAAATGTATATACGGACACAAATGATACTGTGAAAAAAAATTAGTGTGGTTTTGAGTTGTCAACACATTAACTTACATGTAAATAAAATATATTTATTAAATAAATACAATGTAATAACTATTTTATGCAATGTTTAAATCATTCACTAAGAGGAAAAATTTATTTTTAAAAAATGGGCATTGTTGTGACAAGAAATTAAGTTGCTGAAAATTTTTAATTTTAAACAATTTATTATCTTAGCTGAAAAAATAAAAATTGTTATTTCCGAATTTTTGAAACTTTTTTTCAAGAATAAAGTTACTGCGAGAAAAATTTTAATTTCTGTTTTAATTTTGTACTATTGTTTTTTTTTTTTTTTTTTTTCGTAATAAATTTTTTATCTCAGTGTACTTTTTTATTATTTTTAACATTGTCATCAACCTTTACACTTCATAATATTTATGATTGCAATAGTTGAGTGTTTTTAGAAAAGTTCCACGTATAATAGAAGAAAAAACCTTGATAAAGTATAAATAATTTTCATTTAAGAAAATACTCTATATGTATCATTAAAATCGGATATGAAAAATCGTAAAATTAAACAAAGCTTCTTTTTTTTTTTTTTTTTTTTTTTTTTATTTCCACTCATATATTTGACTTAAATTTAATTTAATAAGTGGATGTTTATAGTCTCCGAACATTTGTACCATAAGACAATAACAAACGTATAAAATAAATATTGTCTATCGTCACAAGTTATTTTTGTTAAACCAAATGCGTAAAAGCTTTAATAACTAATTCGATTAATCGTAAATGTATATAGCAGCCCGCGGAGTTTCTTTTCTGATAATTTTTTTCTATAACAATTTATTTAATACGATATGTGATTTGAACATATATGACGTATGTATTACTTTATTAATACAAATTAAATTGAAAACAAACATTAATTTTAAATTTAAGTGTTTTATATTTTATATTATTTTAGTCTTTAATTTTTTTTTCGACTGATAGATCTTTTTATAATTAGAGGAATTTTGTTGATAAAAAAAAATTATAAATTTTTATTGACCCTAAAAAAAAAAATTAATTAATTCAAAATAATATTCTTAAAATGAAAAATTTTTTTTTGCTTAGATAAATTTAATTTGATTAAAGAATTTTTCGCTTTGATTCAAAACGATGAAACTCTTTAAAATGATTTTCTTGACTAAAAAATTTTTTATTTTGAATTAAATTAATTTTTTTTCTACTAGAAATTTTGACTTTTTCTTTTTTATAAAATTTTTAACATTCCAAATAGAAGAATTACAATTTTAACGATTAAAAAGCAATGTATTTCTATAAAAGAATCATGTTTGGACTTAACAAACATCATTTTTATCAATTACACCTCACAAATTCCTTCCCATGAATCTATTCCCGTCTAATACAATAATTCACCGACAATAACTATTTGTACTTAGCAGATTAGAGCGTACTAATAGCCGTGAAAGCATAAAAATCTAAATGTCACGCACACGATAAAGACATCATCGGTTAGCATAATACCAACTATGAAGCAGAGTAACATTTCGGAAGCCGTAAAAATCTGTTTCTTTCACTATTACACATTCCGAGTTCTCTTTTATATTCTTACATTACATTAGTAAAGACCCATATACTCTATACAGAGATACACCTCTATACACCTCAAAGTAGGCTTCAAGTTCAGAGTCTCTGAAAAATCATGGGGGGTTCTCACCAGGCGGGACTGTGTTTTCCCTGCAGGGCGTCCAGGTTCATTGTCCTGGTCCTACTTGTTTAGTATTATTCACGCATATCACCTCGACAACGTTCTCCTTTCAATCTTCCTTCCGTTTTGCATCCCGCGGATTAACGATTTTCTTATATTCATCGGAAATCTTAAAGTTTACTCAAACATCCATTTTTACACAGAAAAAAAAATTAACTTAAATCAAGTAAATAATTTTGAAGAATTTCATTTTCTTGATTTGAGTCGTCGAAAAATACTTAAACTAATTGTAAGAAATTTTTATTGGTTTAAGTAAATTTTTTCTTGGTTCAAGAATTTTTCTCTTGATTAAATTTAGTTATTCTTTCTGTGTAGATATTTAATTTTTAATCCAATTTGAATTCTAATCCAATTATTTATTAACAAAATAATTTATAAAATAAAAAAAACAACGGAAAAAATTATCAAAAAGAGACTAATAGGTTAAATTAAAGATAATATGTAATATTTAGAATAAACTTATCAAATTAAAGCTATTTTTTATGACTAAAAAATTATTTAGACAAAATTTACTAAATTCAAAATAATTTAGAAAACAAAAAAAAAGTTTTTAAAAACTCACTAATACTCAAAAATTGGCCGACTGATTTTACTCATATTTGAACTTAACTAAGGTATTTTCGTCTATATTTTAGAATTACGCGTTTTAAATGCAAAAAAAATATTGATTCATCATGAAATTCAAATTTTGAAACAAATATGACTTTATAATGAATAAAATAAGAGCTTATTTTTTTTTTTCTACATTTTTATAAAAAAATTAAAATGATTTCATGTCAAATTTATCGTAAAGTTATATTTGTTTCAAAATCTTAAATTCATAAATAATTAAAATTACTTTTGCATGCATTAATTAATTATCTCACATACACGTACGGCTAAACCAGTTAACTTAATTCAAGAAAGAAATTCTTCAACCAAGAATATAATTTTGAAGAGTTTGATTATTTTGAATCAATAAACAGAAAAACAATTGAATTACTTGCATTAAGACTAATTTCCATTGCAGAAGAAAATTCTTGAACCAAAAAATCATTTTTAAGAGCTTCCTCATCTTTTTTATTTAAGAAAAAAATTCTTGAACTGAAAAAATTTTCTTGATTTAAGTAAATTTGACATGATTCAAGGATTTTTCGTCTCGATTCAGACAAATCAAACTCTTCAAAATGAATGTCTTGGCTCAAAAATTTTTCTTTTGAATCAAGTTAATTTTTTTTCAGTGTAGATCACAGTTACCCGCATGGAGAAATATATATGTCAAAAATATATGTCGCATATATAATATATATATGCTGCATATATTTACGCAAAAAAAAAATATGTCAACATATATTTTTCACATAGATGCTGACATATATGCTAAAATATATGTAGACATATATGTAAGCATACACTGGGAAAAAAAATTTCTCAGTTTGAGAATTATTTTACTCAAATGAAGAAAGTTAAATTTTTCAAAATTATTAACTTGATTCAAGTTAAATTTTTTTTTGTGTATCTCTAGACATATAGATTGCATTTATATGCGCGCATATATGTTAACATATATGCCGACATATATTTAACGCAAAAAAAATATATGTGAAACTATATATTTGCATATATATTTTTCCATGCGGGATATATATATGTGCATATATAAACTTTTGGGTCAAAGTTAATTGTCAATATAATTTAACGAAATAAAACAAATCATGAAAAAATTTCCTTAAAATTGCGATATAAGATCGGGTACAACAGACATATTTTAATAAACTTCACCTGAAAATGCAGAACTGTGTACACCATCGATGCTAATGTTTGATTATTCCTCTATTGAGTTGCGCGCTTGTCTTGGAATGAATAATCCGATTACCGGTTCTTTGTCTCTGCCAGCCGATCGTACACATGTGTATTTACAGGTTCCGTTGGTATAATACTTATAAAACCTTTTTTAACTTTATTTTATTTCATTTTAACTGATGATGCTTTTTTATTTTATTTCGGGTCCACCCTGATTCGGTATCCTCAACGATCGGCTTCTTGTCTCTTCAACGGTTTCCCTCTTTACCTTAGAACCGGTTTTTAAGGCATATATACGAATATACGAATACACGAATGGTCCTCTGCATCGGTGTCTGTATCTGGTGTTCCTTTTTGTCTGGATAATATAACTTTTCGGTGTGAGCTGTGTGATCTGCTAAGAACCAAAGAGCTAAGAGCTGAGAACTGCTTCTCAGATGCTTATAATGCTGATGCCGATGCTGGTGAAAATACAACCGACGTCGATCGTGTCGTCTCTCGATTAAACTCTCCTTACAAACATGACAGACTTACGATCCTCCCGATACATTGTCCACAAAAACCGTTCAAGTAGTGACCATTTTTATTTTACAGGTTGCTTGTTGGTGTTGGCCCAGCTGACGAGGAAGTACTCAAAATTTAACAATTATTGTTTCCCATCGAGGCAAGTGCAACTGCTTAAAGTTGATGGAAAGTTTATAAAAAGCCATCGGTTGCAAGTAAAGCGAGGCTTTCAAACCGCTGGTAAAAAAAGCTAAAACTGAACCGCGATCGCAGAAAGCGTGGCCGGATATATGCGATTGCTCCACTTCGTTGATTTCAATGAACACAATATTGAGATTATTTGCCTTGGGTTGAATTAAGGATTACTTATTCGCATTGAGCTATGCGGTGATTCAATTCTTGAAGATTTTGTGGCTTCAGTAACTTATTTTTATTCAGAAAGAAGAAATTCATGTCTCGAGGATAAATTGAGAAAAAAAAATTTGTTCTCGCTCCAAAATAGTTTTGGTCCTCTTCAAAATTTTCAAGAAATTCTTTTTTTCTCAGAAAAAAATTTTTTTTAACTTGAAAGTTGGATAAGAAATGATTGAATGTTTGTTGTTCGTCCAAAATTTTTGAAATAAAAGACAATTATTTTGAAAAAAGGTAGTAGTGCATTTATATAAGTTTAAAAAATAATTCCTTGATTTAATATTCCAAAATTTTTAATGATAAGAGTATTAATATTTATTTACTCGCCATATTTCAGCAACAAATTAAGCGTTTACGAGATTTTGAAAGACTAAATTAATTTAAGATTTATTTTCGCATTGACTTTATTTGAACTTTTTCCAATTTTAGAAAGAACGAAACCTTTGAGAAAATTGATTATTATTTTTAATCTGTTATGTTTTTGCCAAAAATACCATTATGTTAAAAAACTAGTTTCAAAATAACTTCCTAAGATTTCTTCTTTTAAAATAAAGTTAATTTTATTATTAATGAATACTTAAAGCTAAAATATTTTTGAATTTTCAAATTTACTTGAATTATAAAAATTAATCAACTCCTTTTTTTGGATGAATCGAACTTTTTTAATTTGAGATTCTCTACCAAAAAAACTAATTAATCTTCTAAAAAAATCAAAAGAGATTCGGATCAAAATGAAATATTCTTACCCAAGCCGGAAAATTGAATCAAAGATTAACCATCTTAATTTTTCTAGCTCTCAAAATGTCACAAAAAATAAAGGCTGTTTAAATTTCCACATTGATCTAGCCAAAAAAGCTTTTAAAAATTAAAAAACTTACAACTCGCAATTACATCTATCAGCAAAAGTGATTCAACAGGCGTAGGCTTAAAACAAGTATCTAATATGCTTGTGGTAAATTATGACAGAATATCGTCCCATAAAAACCGATTTGCTTAAAGCAATTGAGAAAATCAGAGAAATAATAATAAACCTATGTTCTAAGTATCTCATCTCGGACGTCCTCCAGTGTCTACATCGGATTCTCACGCCTACTCCGAGCAGTTTGTCTCACGGCCAGAAACAACGGGGTACAAATAAAAATAGCAGATAAAAAAGCCAGAGCAATAAAGTTAAAAAGATAAAATAAAAACCAAGTACACATCCATACATATAACACATCACACAAGAAACGGCGATACTCCTTAAAGAAAGGTGGGCTGAGGTTTTCGGCAGAATATAATAAGAACGTCTGATGTGTAACTCGTCCACACAGCAGGTTTTGCCGGGATCCCGCCTACAGACCAAATCAGACATTTCAACTTCTCACTCTACTCAACAAAACTCAGCTCTCACCGATTCACCCCCAACAAAAGAGTGTGAGTGTCAATGAAGTAGACCAGTCTTGTTTACGTCGGACAGCGGACTGTTCAGCCAGAGGTGTCTCCTGATTGCGAGCCACATCGAGTTCAGGACGTGCCGAACTTCCTGGGATCTGCGAAAATTTGAAATAAGTGTCTTTCCGCCGTCTGGAAGCGTCAAATAGCGCAGTAGGCGGGACCAATGACCTTGTGGAGGGAGTAATGGGCGGGGCTAATACAAAACACGCCCCCTTTTTACCACGCTGGGGATTTCAGGCGATTTGCCGGCAGAGGGAGCTTGTGTTGCTTCGTACGATTATAGTTAGAGGTTTCCCTCACTCCACTTAGCAGCCTGAGCGGCGCAACAACGCAGTGTTCTACTGCTGCGCTTCTGCTCAGCACTTTCTTAATAAAATCTCATCCCCCCGAAACGTGTTGTCGTGTGTGTACCGCGGACCGTGTGTCATTGTCCATGTGTCACTCTGTGTGTGTGTATTTTATTTAGCATGTGTATTAGTATTATCTTTAATATATATATTTTTTAACTGTATCATATCATATAATATATATTTATCGGCTAGATGTTGGAGCACATGCGCCATCAGTAGACGCACTTATCACAATACTCTTCAGTCACTCAAGCTGAAAAATTTGGCTCTACTCCTTGTTGAGCTCCAAATTTTTTATTCAAAATTGATGACCTTCATTTGATATTTAAGTCTTTGATTTTATATGAGATTTTATGCTGGGCTGGAAAATTAGCGGATGACAAGTTTAATGGCAAATTTAAGTGATAGCGCGGTATTTTTGAGGACCGGACCAGTGTTGCTATAATCGTGGTCCTCCATGGTTCCTCTTATCAAGTGCCGTCCGACGGATTGACAAACCCAGTGCTCGTGATTAAGTTATACTCTGTGATAAGTTACCGAGGATTGATATTTGGTGATAATTAGGACATTGATTGGTTGTTTATGACGAGACTGGAACGAGATTTATTGACTGCTCGGCCGATGTACGGAAGTTCGTGTGAGTGCGTTAGTGATTTTATTGGCGTTGTTAGTATTGAAAATATTGATATTAGTATTTTTGTCGCGAGTGTAGATGCGATTGGGGACCGAAGCCGGGTGGAAATCTTTCGGAGCTTTTGGCTTAATCACCACCGGCGATAATACGATTCTCAGGAACACCTGATTTTTCGACGTACACCCTCGGCGGGAATCACCCCGCGACAGCAGCCACCCTGATGGGAGTGTATGAGGAGCGCGCCCCTCCTACCACCGGCATGCACTGGGTATGTATATTTCTTTTGTTTATGATTTTTTTTTTTTGGTGGGCTCCATAATTTGTTTTTTCTTTAATTAATTTATTCACTTTCAAAATATAGAAGATCTTTCCTCGCGAAAAAAATATTTGTATTGGACGTATCGGCAAATATATAAAAAAAATTTATATCCACAGAAATTTTTATGACTTATGAATGAAAATATCTAATATATGTAAAAATAAATGGTATAAAAAATTATTCATATGCGTTTTGGCGAAAATGGATAAAAATTTTTTATGGGTTTTAAATTCATATGTTTGTTAAACATTTATATTGTTTCCATGAAAGTTGGAGTAAAAAATCTTTAAAATATAAATTCAAATTTTTTGATAAAATTGCATTCAAATAAAAATCTTTGGATCTCAAAATATTTTTGTTTTAAATTTTATTTCTAATTCTGCAAATTAAACAAAAAGCTTTTTTGAGTTCTAGGGAACCTGATTTTTATATAATTTTAGTATTTCTTGGGATCTGAGCAAGTTAAAAATGACTTTTTGATGAAATTTGAGTAGCAAAAAATTTTTGTCCAAAGAACTTCATATTACAATTCTAAAAAAAATAATCAGAGTACAAAATAGGTGTGATAACACCTGTACATAGAATTAGTACAAAATAAACCCTTAATTCAAATTATCTAGGATTAATAACATATTAACAATTAGCAAATAAAGCATGTCCGAAACCATTAAGACCATAATTAATTATTATAATTAGATAAAAATTGAGCGCTCTTATTCAGCTAGTAAACTTTCTTCTCAATAGTTTATTAGAACAATTTAACAATTTCATAGTATTCGATAATTTATTAAAATCTTTAATAGCTGCATAATAAGCATTTTTTATACTGATGGTTTCGTTAATTTTTGGATGTGTATCTTTTAATGAAATTTTCTAAACGAAAAGAATGATTTGTGTTAAGGGAAAATATTAAAACTGGTAATATATAAGTATGAAGAAAATTGAAAGAATAAAAGGGTAAATCAAGAAGAAATAGGTGAAAAAATAAAAAAAAATCACTAATTTTTTATTATTCATCGAAATAATTAAAATTAAAATTTTTGAAGATTTTAGTTGAATTGTTAAAAGGCTTAATCATAAAATTGAAATGCGAAATTCTAATTTCAATTTTTCATGAAATAATTTAGGAAATTAGGATTTCTTTCAGAGCAAATCAAATAAAAATAAGTATATTAGAAAATAGCAATTTTGCAAAATTAAAAAATTTCTCTCCGTATCTATAATAGTATTTTTCATTTTCTGTGTCAATGAAACGCCCTTAAATAAACAAACTATTCGAAGTACGTAAGTTATTTAATTATTTTTACAAAATTCCGCAAATGAGGCGAGGAAAATTCAAAACATTTTCATCAAACCAGTGTAGCCGAGAATTCTGTGAAACTTGGTGACTTATCCGACCGGATTTAGTATATGGCGATTGATAAATGACGTGAGAAAATGCTTTAATGACTTTTTTGCAACTATAACGGTTATGTATAGGTTATTTTAGCAGTCGGTATGTCTACGCCTGACGTATTTATGGGAAATAGACATCACGTTGCTATTGCTAACACGGTATTACATGATACGCGATTAAATTGTGCAATTGTTCGGGAAAGTATGATATCCATGCTCACAATAATAAAATATATATTTGAGCATCGCTCATCTTGATTTATGCTTCGGGTTTGTTAATTCGAATTTTTTGTCAATTTAATACTCTCAATTTACATATGTAAGTCTTAGTCTTGATACACATATGTGTACATACTCACATATATTTGATAAAATATTTCCAACGGTAGCGTTGACAGTGCACGAAAATGATTATGTTGGTCAAACCGGTTCCGTATGTTTGGGTGCAGTAAAAATGGGATTTGACTCGCGGCCGAGAATTTTTAAAATTTTACTCGTCTGACATCGAAGCAGACATTGAGTTTCTGTCTCGTGTTTTATATAAATTAAACCTCAAATGTATCAGCGTCATCGAACCAACAGCCAACATAACAGTCGAGCCAAGATATTTACAGATGACCGGACACTTTGCGAAGTATTAAATATAAAACATAAAGGCCGAAAAGTTATTGATTTTTACCCTGGAAAAAACCCGTTCTAGCTCTGTTGATGCGCTTCGCGGATTATATTTGCATTTTGCCGTCGTCAGACCAATAATTTTTCTTTAGAAGGTAGAGTCCTCTCTATCTTTACCTACATATATATACTTATTGTCTTCATCGACAGTTTTTTTGTTGGAACTATCAATTTTGTATGGCGTTTGTCTACTTTATCGTGTGATCTTCCATTATACAAGCAGGGTATCCATTCGTAGCGAGGGTTTGTCTAGAGTTAAGGAACAGAAGAGCACCCCCCGATCGTTTGTGACGATAAAAAAGCCCAGTTGACAAAACTGTCCTCGCTCTTATTTCAGTCAGCTGGAGCCGCTTTTTTGGACAAATGCTTCGTAGATTAGATTCTTAAATAGATTAATTAAGAGTTTTTTGTGTCCTCAGGAAATTGCTTAGATCTAAGGAGACATAAATTTTGAATTTTTGTTTTTTTAGATGTTTAGATCTTCTATTATTAAAGTTTATTCTTTTTTAAATTTTGAAAAATGCTTTGGGGAGAAATTAATGCACATATGTTCAATTTCTGTTTTGGTGTAATTTATTTCATGTACGACAAGTTAAATGGTCGTTTCATAGGAATAAAAATTTTCGTTTATGGACATTTGTCACAAGTTATTTTGAAGGAAAAAAATTTTTGGAATTATGGATGAAAATTAATGTGATTAGTAACTTTTAATGTACTCAATTGAAATTTTTGTGAAATTTATTTTAAATTTTGATTTTTTAATTTTGTGCTCCAAATTATACAGTAAAAAATTTTGCGTCATTGCGTTAAAAAATTTTGTGTTAAAAATTTTTATGATAAATATTTAACACTTTTATGTGTAAATTTAATATTTATTGTGTTAAATTAACACAAAAAAGTGTTAAATATTTAACGTGAAAATTTTTAACACAAAATTTTTTGACGCATTGACGCAAAATTTTTTACTGTATATGCTTCACATCTTCTATTTACCTATCTATTTTCTGTATGAATAAAAAATTAATATTATTTGTTAATAGACGAATCAATTAATAAACATTAAACCAATTTGGATGTTTGTTTTTTTTTTTCATGGTACAAATAATCAAAATTATGTTTTTATGCTCAAAAAAATTTTTTTGTTTTTTATTTTCCTCAAATTTGGATCGATTTATGAATTCAAAATTATTTTTAAAGCATTAAAACTAAAAAATTATGAAAAACTTTGAAAAATTCTATTTAAATCTTACCAAAAATTTAATTTTTTTCACTGTCCGACGATTTAGTATCTGGACATTTTGTCCATAAATAATTCTTTATCATCTCCAATATTTTAGACATCAAATGACATAATTATACACATAATATCATTATTAAAAAAAATTTTTTTTTCATATTCCCAGTAACAAAATTCAACATTTTATAGATTTACCTGTTCTTTCAAATGTCACGCATTTAAATGTGCTATAAAAATTAACCCAACGCTTTAATTGCAACAAATCATGATCACATTTAAATGAAAAATTCGAATGAATTATACCGCTGATAAAAAAGACCATTTCCTTAATTTATTGTTAGTAATTATCATCCGACAGTTTAATAAAACAAAGACAGCGTTGACGCACCTGGCTGAAAGTAAAATGTTTAACCTGCTTCAGTAACCCTTATCGGAAGTTAATTCTGCAATAAAGATCGAAAAAAATGAATAAATCAAATAAATGGATTAAGATCATGCCCATAAAGTATAAAGTAGTCGTATACATACAGATGTACACTTATATAAATATACACGTATTTTTGAACATGCTTTTTAACACGAAGGTGTGAATTACATAAACAGCAGACAAGTTACCTCAGGAATTCCTTCAGTCATCACTGCAATGTCCAAAGAGCGTTAATAACCGTTTAATGATTACTATTATAGTTATAATTGTATAATAAATACACTGAAAAAAATGTATTACGAATTACAAATGCATATAACACAATCCACATTATTATATACAGTAATTAATACTGCGACCTTAAAATATAAAACATCAAGATCAGAGAGAGAGAGAGAGAGAGTGCAGATGTGAGTGCGTATTTCAATGCATGAGTAATGTGTTAAATGCACATTAAAACCTGCTCGAATAAAATAAAACTCGATTATATTAGATTATACATGTTTAAAGTTCATTTGCATTACCAGCGACAATCGTATATACTTTTATATGTAGGGACTATGGGAATATCTTGTTGTCGTTCAATTGCCCCTGCGCTTATATGCACTTATGAGCTTGGACTACGATTTGTTTTATCTCGATTCCAGATTTAGTGGGACAAGGGGCACAAGACAGTTAACATATCTGGATACGGTTACAAAGTTAAATAGTCCTTATTGGATTGATAATTGATCATTGATGTACTATCATTAGAATTATCATTGTTATGCAATTGTTTTGATTTCATTAGAAATAAGATACAATGATTTTTTGATATTTTCAATTACTATATACATAGTTTGGGTACTTTTGAAATAAATTTAGAAAATAATATTGCTATGACAAGATTAATTAATCATTAGTGATTATTAAAAATTATTGTAGTAATTTAATGGAAAAATATAGCGGAAATAAACTTATAGAACGAACAAATTATTTAAAACTCCTTCAAAAATTTGACAAGAAAAAATCAAATATCATAAAAAAATATATAAGATTATATATATAAGAAATATATATATTATATATATTAAATATATAAGAATATATATAAAATTATGATAAGTCGCAAATTTACACAGAAAGAAAAATTTCTTGACTGGAGAATAAAATTCTTGGCTTAAGAAAATTTTCGGGTGCCTGAAGGAAGACCGAAGTTGTGTTGGCCGAAGTAAAAATTTTTCTTAAAATTCTATTCTTGGTGAAAGTCATTTTTTCTTAATTCAAATTATCATAAATACTTGATACAATAAATTTTTATATTTAATCAAGATTTTTAGATACTTTAGGGAAGCAGCGCTACCTACTTCAGGTGAGAAAAAAATTTTTTTGCTCAAGAAAATAATTAGGAAGAAAAATATTTTCTTGGCTCAAGTGAACCTTTTTTTTCTATGTAGGTAAAAACCTTTCTAATGATACCAAATTGAACTATTAAAATCCCTTTTAAAATAAATATATGTCTGTCACAAAATTTTATTTTTATTGTCTTAATTATTTAAATAATCAATTAATTATCATCGAAAAAAATATTAAACTATGAGAAAACATAATAAATTCGGATTACGATTTTTCTAATGGTACAAAATTTTACTATAAAATTTAAGTTAATTATATCGATTAATATTTAACATATATAATGACATTGACATGAACAAAACAAAATAATAAAAAAAAAATTTTTATCTAATTAGTAATTCTAATCTGTTTATGCACAGTAAAAAAAATTTTTGTTGGGGACAACATTTTTCTTATTGTCGTAATTATATTGATTAATTCAAAAACTTTTCTATAAAATTGAATGTTTTTGATCTTATAAATATCTATTAGCTAGACAAAAAGTCTAAGAATTAATTTGATTGAATTGAGTCCTTTTTCGAGGATACTCAAAACATCCGGTAAAAATTTTTAAGTTCTAATTTTACTTAAAAATTCTACTGCGTAGTTGAAAAGTTTAAAACCAACATTATCGACAAATTTAAACTAATTGTTCTATTAACGCTTAGTCATGCAGAACTGTGCGTGCAAAACTTAAAGCTATTATAAACATTAAAAGTGAATAAAACAAAAAATAAAACGATATAACTGAAGTAACACTTTAAAGAAATTAATCGAAATCATAAAATTCCAATCAAGTTCTGTCCATTTTCAGAAAGATTAGATATCACTATGTTTTATATTTTAATTGCTTAATTACAGTTATGACACACAGGTAATTACTCGCACACGCACTAAATTACTATCCGCGATATCTAACCGATATTGTATACGAGTTTTTTCAACTTATCAAGACTATACTAGTGATAAGAATGTATTTATAAATAGAAAAATTCGATGTGTTGTTTGTTTTCTGAAATCATACTACATATTATGTTATTAATCTACGATAAAAAAAAAACTAAAATGTAGCTTAAAATTAAAAAAAAAAAATTTTATTATTATTCAAATTACAATTTTAGTAATTTAGACTAAAATTTTTTTTCTGAGCTAAATCTCTTGATTTTTTTTTTTAAATATAAACAGTCTAAATTAATATAAATACGTAGAATTTTTCGCACCACAAATTTTCTTGATCCATCAAATTTGAATAATAACATGGAAGCAAACAAAGTGTATGCCTGAAATCAATAAATAATTACATAATTGGAATAGTTTATTACTGATGACCACCGCGAAGCAACCCTCGTGCTGGAAAGGTGTGTGAAGGTATTATTTAGCCTTAATAATTTCCAGATGCGCAGAGCGTTACATCCTGCATTCATCCTCATACTCTCACTTGTGCACATCAGACATACACTTACGCTCCTTAATAAGGTCTTGCACATCTTAATAAATCATTTATACTGTCACTTTTAGCTGCAATTCAACGCTAGTATGTTTAGTGTCCTTTATTTTATTTTATTTTATTTTGACGATAAAACAAGAAAAAAAAATAGGCTATTACTGAATACTCTATTATTAAATATTTATTTATTTATTTATTTATTTAATAATGCCAAGGCTGATGCCAAATGGCAAGGTATACAAAATATTTTTGCAACAGTGGATACAATTTTATAAAAATTTGAATATAATGAATATAATAATAAAAATGCTTATGATAAACTATAATATGATTTAAATTTAATTTTTTATATGATTAATATGATTTAACTAGGGTAGATGGGCTTATATATTATCTGTAGTTATACAGTCAAAGATAATAACAATATGAATTATAATAACATCGAGAGTGACAATAGGTAACTTAGTTTAAGTCTCTTGCTCCATTAAATAATTAAACAGTTTGGTTTTAAAGACCTCAATACTGGAAGCACCAATAATATCAGGGGGCAACGTTTGCCAGAGACGAATAACAGTGATAACAAATGAATTTTCATAATAATTCGATGTAAAATCCGGGATTTCAAAGTTAACATTATTTGATTTGAGAGCTAATCTTTGTGATCGTCGAGAATCAATATCAATAAATTGTTCACTTAAGTAAGTCGGCTTATCTATTTGTAATAATTTAAAGAAATATGTTGCTATAAAATAAGTCCGTCTCGATTTTATGGAAAGCCATTTTAATAATCGACAATAGGGAGTTACATGGTCATCACGTTTAAGACTGAAAATGAATCGAATTGAACTGTTTATTGCTCTCTGTAATTTTAAATCGTTTTCTGCCGTGGAATCAATAAGTACAGCACTACAATAGTCAATTAGTGGAAGTACTTTAGCTGAAATTAATAATTTTCTTATTTCCTGAGTAAAAATATTTTTTCGTACGTTAAGACTATGAAGCGCTGAGTTTATTTTCTTTATTGTGTAAGACACATGTAGCTTCCAAGAGAGATTAATACTGATGTGTAACAATAGGAGGTATTGAGTTTGCATCTAACTTTCTTAATCTACCATTTGATCCAATAATCATTGCTACCGTTTTATTTAAATTTAATTTTAACCCATGTTCTGCAGTCCAATCTGCAATAGCTTGAGCATCTACTGTAACCTTTTGGATTGTTTGTAGTAAATGAGGTTGATGGAAATGATAATAGATGTGTATATCATCTGCAAACAACCCGTATTTGCAATTTATAATTTTTTTTGCAACTAGATTTATTACTAAAAGAAAAAGAATAGGTCCTAGAACAGAGCCTTGAGGTACTCCAGAAGTCGTTGCTAAGAAGCCCACCGGGGAGCCATTTTCATCTATGATTGACTGAGATCGATTTGAGAGATAAGAAAAAAACCAACTTACAACTTCAATAGAAAATCCCAATTCGACCATGGCTATCAAAATCACCTTTGAATCTATATAATCAAACGCTTTACTTAGGTCAAACAATACTAGTACTGTCAATTTTCCTGCATCTAAAGCATGTCTCAAGTCATCAGTAAGTTTTAAAAGTGCTGTTTGAGTACTATGATATTTTCTGAACCCAGATTGGTATTTGTCTAATAATTCATTTTGCTCTAAATAATTAACAACCTGATTTGCAACGATTCTTTCAAAGACCTTACTTAGATGAGAGAGATTTGCTATTGGTCTAGTATCAGATGGTGACTTGGGTGGAGTAATTTTATTTAACGGAATAATAAAAACCCTCTTCCAAATATCAGGAAAGATACCCGTCGCAAACAACTGATTAAATAATGACGTAAGAAATAATGATATTTGTTGAATATGGTCTCTCAGCCAACCTAGATTTAAGCCATCCGGACTTTTACCTTTAGATTTTTGCGATGTTAAACTCAAGGCTTTGGTAACATCAACAATATCAACCATGCTCCAATCGAAAGAGCAGTGTACTTTACTGCTATATAGTATAAATAGTGAGTCTAGAAATTCTACATTACAAGGTTCATGTTGTCTGACAATTGTAGCATAATGATCGTTAAGAACATTGGGATCAAAGTAGTCTAACGGAGAAGATTGTTTTCCTTTTATTAACCCTAAATGCTTGAGCCCACTCCAAACAGTACGACCAGTAGGTAAATTTACAAGGGCATTTTTTAGATAAGTTTCTCTCGCATGATTTAATTCTGAATGATTAATATTGAATTAATATTTAATATTGAATAAATTGATCGATCTCTAGTATCTGTTATATATAAAGACATAATATCTATTGGATTTGACATAAGAACCTCAAAAGTAATCTAAGGGCGACTTACCCTCTCTGACTTCCTGGGCAACGGCCTGTAAAGGCGTTACCCGGCAATAATTATTCCCATGCTACAAAGCGTAACCGTAGATCCGTTCATTGTGAAACCACTCTTGTGATGTATGTGTATAAAAATGCACATATGTATTTAGAAATAAGTAGATTTATTTTTATTTATATTTGTCCTTACATATGTTTGATAGATTTCGATCGTATGGGAGTTCAATCGTCTGAAAAATCTTAGAGTTACATATCATGTTTCATGAAATCTAATGTTTGGTCTTCATTCTCCTTGTTGAGATTTTAGAGCAAAATTTTTTTTTATCAAAATTTTGTTTTAAGTAAATAAGTAAATTTTACTTGATTCAGGATATTTTCCTCTTCAGTCTATGCAATGGTACTCTTGAAAATGATTTTTTAAATTTTTCGATTAAGAAGTTCGCTCTTTTATAAATCAAGTTAATTTTTTTTTTTCAGTGCGCGATTTATGTACAAAATTACGCAAAATTTTTACTGTTTGTAACTGTAAAATTTTATCACAATGTGTATTAAAATTCACAACAGCTTATTGAATTTTCTAACCAAGTCTATTTCGAATTTCATATTTATTAAAGTATGAAAATTAAAAATTTTTTTTTATGAAAATTCAGAAAATTACTATATTTTTTACTTAAATTTTATAGCTAATTAGTTATGAAAATTACGATACTTTTTTGAAAAATTCGTAACATTTTTTTCGGCTACATAAATAAATTTGGAATTTTCTTGAAAAATATTAATAGGGTAAAAAATGAGAAAAAAACTACTCAAAAACTTAAAATTTTTTTGTATTATATTTTTCAATGTAAAAAATTTTATAAAATAATATTTTATCATTACTTAATGGTTTGAAGTATAATTTTGGTATGATCTTTGTACATTAATCTTCACTACTATGTACACAATTCGCCAGTTTCAAGTAAAAAATTTTCTAAAACAATACAAAAAATAATTTCCTCATCATCATACTTCTCACAATCTAAAAAATTTTCCCACATTTTCTCAAGGAGCATGATTCTACAAAAAAACTTTATTACCTCAAATCGACAATTTTTTCCCACATAAAAATTCTTCTTTCTCTAAAAAACTTGGATCTTAATACTCTTCAATAAAACAAATATAAAATATTCTATACTTCCAATAAAAGTTTCCTTTAAAAATTTACATTATCAATAAAAAAAAACTATTAAGAATACCAAAAAAATTTTATTGCAAACCTAAAATCTCGTTTGACCTTTTATTTTCTTCTTTATATATTTAAAGCTTCTACTTTGAACTCTTCCGATTAGCGACTAGTTGAATGAAAGCACTTATAATCAGTTTCTAAATATTACCGACTTGACAAACAAACAAATAAATAAACCAGTACACACATGAATAATTAATAACTGAGTAATGCATAATATAATCGAATTCGGCGTCTATCAGTCTGTCGATTGTTATTTGTAAACACAGTATCTTTCTATCTCTATCCCTCTGATATAATGACTATTAAAAGTCCAAACATATATATGAAATAATATATACCATAAAGCGGAGATTATTTAATAGTATCGTAGTCATACCGCGATAAGCCAATCTCTACTGTAAGGTCTTTTTATGTTTGTTTAATTATTAAAATTCATATTTTATTATTATCTCTCTTTCTTTGCTGTTAATCTTTACCCATTGGCGTCTGTCTCCTCAACTTAACTCGTTTGACTCGGTAACTCAACTTCTCCGTTCACGGCATGTCTGGCGACGATAGTGACGTGCTCCCAGCGCGTCGAGACTCATAATTTATTGGCACACAACACACAAACGAGACAACGACAACGTGATGTCTGATTCTCCTTGTCCGCAGTACAGTGGTACATTAGAGAGGAGTCAACTTGTCTTCTTGTATTAATATATGTTATATGCGTTTGTCATAATTCGGATAGTAAATTTTATTTATTATTATTGTTATTATTTTAAACATTAATTTTTTAATACTAGAAATTTGAATAGTGCGCTACGCGCGAGCCTTAATTTTAACCAATAAGGAATCAGGTCCCATTTTTTGCGAGTTTCAACGATTGACTCACTTCACACTCACATGTATTTTTGTTGTAGGGATTAAAGCTTTTCCAATCCTTTAATTTGGCGTTTTTTTTCAATCAAAAATTTTAACTACAATGTTTAAAACTCAGTTAGCATTGAAACCTTTAAAACTAAAGCTTTTAACATTTTTCTAAATCTTCAGTTAAAGAAAAACTGTGAATTAGAGTTTGTTGATTGTCATTGAGAAATCCAGATGAAGCTTAATTAACCTAATCTGATTGCTATTTTTGTCGTTACTATTTCTGTTTACATCATTTCTATATTTTTTTTTTTATATTATTTATTTACATTATTTTATTTTAATCTTTAAGTTCTCGTCCATACTTAAAACATTTAAATAACTTAATCTTAGGAATTTGGACAATAAATGAAGATATTAAATTATAAGGATTGCAACGTTTCGCTGATTTATTTCAGCTTCATCAGGCAAACTAAAAATCAAAAAATAATTTTTAGTTAATACAATTCTTATAATTGAATATCTTTATTTATTGTCCAAATTCCCAACATTAAGTTATTCAATTATTTTGTTTTGTTTACATTATTTCTATATTAATTTTATTAAATTTATATACTTATGAGTACTATTTCACTTGAATTTTCCTGTAATGTTGCGATTCAGCTGGCGCCTTGGCATTTAAATCAAATAAATAAATCGTAGCACCTGAAATGTGTTTGTGAAGATCCAGGTTCGACTTCTGGTTTGGTCCGATTGCAATAATTTTTTAAATTCTCGTACTTATCAGTCAATTTGCATAAAAACGTTAATGTTCAATTTAATTTTTTTTTTTAAGTTCATTTATTTCAATAACATCAATCATATATCTATTAATAAAATAAACTAAATAATTAAATTTTTTAGTGGTACAGAATAATTTAAAATGAACTTTGACTGTCATTAGCAGTATTCGGTTCCTTATAATTTTTTTTTAAATATTTAAAGTCTTGGTGTGTTATTATTATTATGAAGACAAAATTTTATTTAAAAAAAAAACCCGATTTTTAATTTATTGTTAATTTAATAAGATTACTAAAATGAAAAAAAATTGTCACTAAAACGTTTTGATTAAAATTTCTAATAAAAATTAACGTTAAATTAAAGGATTGGAAAGGCTTAAATAAAATAATAATATTTATTATTATTATTATTACTATTTTTTTTTATTTGGGTGCGATGTCGCAGCAAAAACTATAAAAGAATAAATTGTAAGCGGATATGACGGATAACCCCGTGACACCCTCTATCATTGTATCACTGAATACTGTAATATTTTTATCATTATCATTAACATTCCAGTCGTCAAAACTCACAACTTTTTAATTTAGGATTCACGACCTTTGATCGATTAAATTCCGACAAAATTTCCATGTTACAGTTTTGACTTTAAATTTTTGAAATAAGATTACTTTTTTTATGAATATAATGATTCAGACTAATTTCGTAATAAATTCACGTAGTTCATAAAAAAACCAAACCGCCTACATGAAAAACTATCACCAGTTTATTTTATCTAGTCAAAGGTCTAAAAATAAACACGAAACACAACGGGGTCAGTAGATATCTTCGAGTTATGACTATACTCGAGACGAAAAGTAAAACTTCATTTGAACCTCCGATATACGGTGTCCAAAGATGCTCATCATTCAAGACTCAGAGATGGTACTTAGTAATAAATATTAAGAAAAGTAACGAATTTTTCAGTTAGAAATCTTCTGAAGTATTTCAAAAAATTTAATTCATAAAAAAATTTCAATAACTTTAACTCACATTTTCTTAACTTGAAGGAAATAAAAAAAAAGTTAAAAATTTCCACGGAGACTTAATGTCTCGAATGAAAAACGGAAGTCCATTTGACGACATACTGCGGACCTCCCTTTGGAGGCTCTCGTTCTTCATGTCCTCGAGCGACATTTCGAACGGCATTCTTGGGTCTCCGCGGTAGGTTCCGCGTCTCTATACGCAACTTCTTGTTATTTATCTCACGTTTGTGAAAAATTAAAAAAGGCCGAGAGAGTCCGTCTCATTCCCACCCCCCGGGAGTTCGCCACCTCCCTCTCTCCCTTCGCCCCTTTTCGCGGTTACGTGTTAAGGTTTTGTTTGGTTCTGGTCGTTTTGTCTGGTGAAAGTTTACGACGCACTCTGCTCTCTGCTCTCACAAACTTGCAGCAATATCTAAAAAACCCGGGTATTTTATTCGTATGAGAACATATAATAGATATAAGGCAATGCTGTCTCTTGGCGTAATAGTAAAAGCTAAGAGTGTGCCTTAAACGTCACTTAGAAAGGATACTCACTTGTTCCTTAGTTGACGCATTTTCAAGGACTTCCGAGGGACAGAATATCAAAACTCGAACACATTTTGTCTTTTTAAAAGATATTCTCCCAGAAATCGTCCAAGTATTTAAAAATTACTAAATGATTGTTCTGTATTTAAGTGATTTATTGATACAAAGTCCTGATATTGGAATTAAACACAAATTTTTATTAAAATTAATCACAAAAAAATATTGCTTGCAGATATTACAAATTTTATGTTACTATAATTACAGTACAGATTATTTATCTTTGAAAATCTAATTTCTGATGGAAGATTTAATTGAATAAAAAATTATCTTATTCAAGATCGATGTTTATTGTTTGATATCTTTATTACGAGCTGACGAAATCATATTGTAATTTTTTAACGAAGAAATGATCAACAATATATACTTAAAGATTACCCAGTAAATAAACATCGACATTTAAATAAATTTGTTATTGAAACTTTAAAAGTAACCACACAGTAGTTATTAATCAAATTCGGTTGTTCTAATAAAAAATTGCATTTATATATACTTACACAGAAAGAAAAATTTCTTGACTGGAGAACAAAATTCTTGACTCAAGAAAATTTTCGGGTGCCTTAAGGAAGACCGAAGTTGTGTTGGTCGAAGTGAAAATTTTTCTTAAAATTTTATTCTTGGTGGAAGTAATTTTTTCTTAATTCAAATTATCAGAAATATTTGATACAATAAATTTTTATATTTGATCAAGATTTTTAGATACTTTAGGGAAGCAGCGCCACCTACATCAGCTGAGAAAAAAACTTTCTCACCTTGAGAAAATTTTTCTCTTGAATATTTGATACCCATTTTATACTATTTTAGCGTGCAATTATACATATTGAATGAAAAAAATGATTCAATATTATTTAATCTTCCCATTTGACATGTTAGTCAATAAAAATATTAATGAAAATTTACTATCGAGATTTTTTATTTTTTGGAACAAGAGAGAAATTTTCTCAAAACAAGAAAATTTTATTGACTTAAATAAATTTTCTTGGATCAAGATACGTATTTCTTAAAGCAAGAGAATTAATTTTGTCGGAATAAGTGAAATTTCTTGTGTCAAAAAAAATTTTCTTTTCGCTCAAGAAAATAATTATGAAGAAAAATATTTTCTTGGCTCAAGTAAACCTTTTTTTCTATGTATTAAAATATCACGGAAAAAAGAAAAAGAGAAAAATTACATTATAAATAGTAAAAGCGTTGCTTCATACAAAAAACTAGTAAAATTGCAGTTCGAAATAACATTTGTATAAATTCAAACTTTGAATATTAATTTTCAGAGCTTTCAATGTAATATTTACATTTTACAATGTGATTCTTACAAAATCTGTAATAATTACAATCTGAAACTGTAATTTTTCTCTTTTTCTTTTTTCCGTGTAATAATGATACACTGGAGGTTGTTTGATGTAAAGAAAGAAAACTAACTGTCAAAAATAGAGCTGTCATCACCAATGTGAATGGTTGTGTTTATTTAAGCGCCATCTACCGGCGAAATTTCGACTTTGTCCTCGATAATTTATTCTTGGTTCGACAACTTATTATATCGACAAAGAACGGATACTTTTGAACCAAACATTAACAAATCTGGAATCAAAAATCCTGCGCAGGAGAAATTCTTTAAAAAACCGGTTTTCTTAAATAATTTTCTCGGCTCAAGATTGTTTTTCCAGTAGTTTAGAACCAAAAGAAGATGACAAAGAATATATAGACAGAGCAAAAGAAGAAGAAGAGGAGGATGCAGCGTGCTCTCTGATAGCGAATCAAAAGGTAGCACTTGCTGAAAACTGTTTATGATGACACAGAGCGGCCATAATCTGCGTTGTTGAGAGCTGCAAACGTGCCGCTCGCGGCTTGAAACCGCAGTAAATACCGGTATCTACTGTCGTAAAGTACGGCATTGGTTTTCTACTCAACACATATAGATAGAGGCCTGGATCCACACCAGCAGCAGCAACAGGAACAGGAGTAGCAGTAGCAGTAGCTGGAGAATAAGAGGCGATGAGAGCTGCAATGCACTAGCTGAGAAAGAGCTTTCGTACATTATATTACATACAAGTGCCTCAATACATAACAAGGAAGTAGCCAGCTTTGTCGACCGGAGGCTCTTGCGAGAGGGAGCGAGAGAGACTCAAACAATAATTTATGTCGCGGTGCACCACTGCAACCGAGGAAAGAGAAATAATGTTCAAGAGCGAGAGAGAAAACCGCTGACAGTTGAAACACGGCGGTGCCTGTGTCTCTCCTCGGATTGGCCGGTTCCAGAGGCGCCTTATAGGGTGACCGCGCATGCGCTGAGATCTGCGACATCCATCAGCGTCTACTGGAGTGCCGCTGTCACACGGCGTAACCCGCCGTCACTTGTATTGGCCTCGCCTCGCAATTCTCAATTCTCCCTCTTTCTGTTTTCTTCCACAACCAAGACTGTCTTTGTTGTCTTTGTTTTTTGCCACTCTTCAGGTACTTTGTGTTCCGTTTTTAATTCTTATTCGTCTTGCTCGCGATTTTCGTCTCATTCTTCTTCTTCGGCTTCCTGTCCTTCTCGCTGACTTGCTTTATTGTCCTTTATTCCCGTTCGGTCCTCCGTTGGACCCTTATATTACTTCGGGCAGTTGTATTGGGCTTAAGTACTTACACTTAACCCCGCTTTTTTTCAAAAGATTATACTTGAAAAGAAAAAAAATTTTAGCCATGGACTGTTTAAAAAAATTGAATTCAAATTGAGAAAAAAATATAAAAATATCAGTAAGGTAAAAGCCCCAATAGATGATCACGTACCAGTATATGATCACTCCGTGTATTTGTATATCTATATTCACAAATATAGGTATACAAATACATGGAGTGATCATATACTGGTACATGATCATATATTGGGGCTTTTACCTTACATTAAAAATTAAGGTAGTACCCTCGGTTAGATATTTACCGTTCAGAATTTGATGAAATTTGACATATTAAATTATAGTAAGATAAGAAGCCTACTAAATTGTTGAAAAGCTCAAGAGAACCAGTAAAAAAATATTGAGCTTTTAAATTTTTAGGGTTAAACATTAAATCGTACGAGAAATGACCATTTTCATTTGATTTTACAAAAAGTGACGTTCAGATTTTAATAAAAATTAAAATGATGAAAAGAAATTACATACTGAATCCTTTGCGTAATTACAAGTACAGATTCAGAGCATGTAATAGTCATAATGAATAAAATGAATTATCAAAAAAAAAAAAAAGGTTTCGGTCTCTTTTTTTTCAATGCAACGTTACAGAGGTAAATTAAAAGAGAATTTGGATTTGATATTTTTGGTTCTTGCAGTATCGACAGTGCTACCATCAGGTGTGAAATGTTTACTTTCAAATAAATCACATATTTACTTGAATAATTTATAAAATGTTCTCATAGTTTCAATAAATTATACATCGACGGTCTAATTAGAAATTGGTCTAACTCCTTATTTTTTGAACGGTGATTTTTTAACATTTTGATGTAGCAATAGTCTAATTATAAATTATTTGAATGATCCAAACCAAATTATTATACCTCTACACACACTGAAAAAAAAATTTTTTTCCACCTAGAATACTAAATTTTTTACTCGAGTTTTCTTGATATAAAAAAACTGGTATTCTTAATCTTAAAATACCACGCTTTATTTATAAGGCTAGTTTTTTGACAGTGAGAAAACGGTATTCTTATAGTTAAAAAACTTTCGTATTTTAACCATAAGAATACCAGTTTTTTAACTATAAGGAAACATTTCCTTGGTAGAAAAAAACTTTTTTTTCGGTGCAGTGAAAAATTTTTCGTGATTGTGTAGAGTGTTAAAATTTGTGTGTAAAATATTACACTCTACTGCGTAGAATTTAACATTCTTATGTGTTGATTTAATGATTTAACACACTAGAATGTTAAATTCTACATACTAGAGTGTAATATTCTATACACTAATTATAACACTACACAATGACGAAAAATTTTTTACTGTGTATAAGATATTAAATTGTTTTTTAAAGTGATAATAAATTTTGAACTAATTGTTTTTTCGCACAATTGTAAGATTCTCTAAAATGGAGTTATATAATTTGCTAATTAGAACGTCGACATACTTTTTTAACATGTGACATGGCAATGATTGAAAGTTGATTAAAATACAACAAATAAAGTAAAAAATTTTAATCTTGTTGTTAATTATTTCGATTTCAATAATACTTTTAAATTATCATACACCATAAGCTTGAAAAAATGGAAATTTGAAAGGTTAAATAATACAAAATAATATCCACTATCATTTACCGCACAGTTGATTATTAAAGAATTAATAAAAATATACAAATAAAGAAAAATAGTCTACAAAATTCCTTGAGTAAAATTGAAATTTCCTTCCTTTTTTTCCTTAATTCTAAAGATTCAAAATCCGTTGACACTGAAAAAGTAAAATGATTGAGAGTTAAATGCAGTTAATGATAAAACGTGTTGATTTGTTTCAGCAGCCGCCAAACTCGCAGGAGCGAGGCAGCGGCTTGGCTTTGGGCTGTCAAGGTGGGCTGGGAGGGAGCGCAGGGGGGCCTGGAGCGATGGATCAGGCGCGGGATCTCAGCCCGTGCCTCCCCGCGTCGATGGGTGATGCCGCAAGACCCACCACTTTACCGTGCAGCCCCCCTGCGGCTCATCATCATCACGTATCGTCCCATCGAACACAGCTTCATCAGACTACTCACTGTGGCTCTAATAACAACAACTGCTACGACGGAACGACCACCCCTTACGAGTCCAGAGATTACGGATCTCCTGGAGGTGGGTCTTCCTTATCTTTACAGTATCTTAATCACAACCATATAATTATTGTTTTCATCAAACCAACTCACTGCTTACATTGTTTCTGATGATTATATTTATCTACACCAAAAGAATTTTTTTTCTAACTATATACCGTAATTGTGAGACGTTACGCTACTCCTGATCTAATTACAATTTTAAATAATTATTTTCATATGCAATGTAAAAAAATACAAAAAAGTACCATTTATTTTTAATGTAGTATACCAGGCAAAAATAATAAAAGTAAAAAATTAATAAGATCAATAATTAATTTTTACTATTTTAATATAAAAAATTACAGTAAAATCAAATGTTTTTACTTAAATTACTAAAAAATTTACTAAACTCTCCAATCAATATTAATCGAAGTAACGGTATTATACACCTATCCTCCGACTTTGCAATCGTTCTCGACTTTTCAGCTATATAAAAAATTACACATGTCAGGGATTAAATTTTGCTGAATTATAGTTAATTGTAAGAAAGTTTTATAAAATCATCATTCTAATAAAATATAATGCAATTAGTTAAATACTATTTGTGAAAATGTACTTTAATAACATTCGTAATTTTTTGTTACATAAATAACTTTAAAAAATAAATTAAATCAAAATAATTGATTAAGGTAATTCTTTCCCAACCTATAGTTTATGCTACTGCTGTCTTTTTCATTCGCTAGTGTTGCCTCTCTTATGGGATATTGCTCACTTACTTCCACGCATGACTTTATTTGTTTACTTTACTAGTTTATCAATGATTTCTTAAAAACTATGCGGTAGGGAATTCCAGAATTTTTTAGGGTAATTATAAATGTATTAATTTAAATAATATTAGTTTTTTGTGAAATTCTTAAAATTTCTTCAATACCAAAATAATAAAACTTCGCAGTTTTCTCTCTCTTTTCTCCAAATTTTAACAGCAGGTGCATTATGCATTCAATTACTTATATTATAAATTTGGAAGGTTTTTTGAAATTTGGCTCGCATGACCCAACTACCTTAAATATTTAATATTATTATATATTAGTCTGAAATTATCCGCCCTTTTAGCTTTAGGACATTGAAAATTTAGTGACCTAAAGCCAAAAGGACGCATATTTCTTTTGCCGATCGCTTTGAATTATAAGTTATATGTGACTAATTTTTTTGCCCTCCGGGCGAAAAGTGGCAACTTTCGGTCCACTGCGCTCAACGAAGTTGCCGCTTTTCGCCCAAAGGACAAAAAAATAGTATTCAGCCCTAGGATGGGAAAGTTAGAAATGTCTCAGATCACACGTTATAGTCAACCGAGGCGAAGCTAATTCTATTAAATTACAAATCGGTATTTTTAAAGATTAATATTAAAATTTTAATACAAATTCTGTTTATAATTTTAATTGATAAAGAAAAAAAAAACACCAGCTGAAATGAAAAAAATTTATCAAGGTGCAATGGTGATGGCAATCATCCATGGTTTACTTGAGGTTCTGAAATCTATTTGACTATTGTTTGACATTACAGTAAAATAACAGACCAATAAACAGTACAATTTAATCATGTAAAGATATTATTACAACATTAACTTTACATTATTAAACTAAAGTATTTATTAAAATTGAAAGTTTTTTTATACGCCCTTTTGGCTTTGGGCTAAACTTTTTCTAAAGCCAAAAGGGCGTATTGAGATACGCCCTTTTGGCATTAGTACATTAAAAATTTTTTTTTTGATAAATCTTTACGTTTCGAGCAATTCTAAGTTGAATGGTGAAAAAAAATTTTTTTTTACGCCCTTTTGGCACAAAACCCTATCTAACTGCTGTAATACGCCCTTTTGGCATTTGGGTCGCGAAATTATAAAAAATATTGATGTTACTAATAAATAATGAAGCAGCGCTCTAGCGTTCTATGATTAAAATACAGATAATTTTTCTCATAAATTTAACAGTAAATTTTAAAGAAAATTTCTTCCCGTGGATAGATTATATATCTCATTTCTATTATATAACTCATTTCCTCTTAAATTTATTTCCAATACAGGTGGAACCGAGTTCAGGAATTCGAGCTTCGAGCATTCCAACGACCTGAACCATCAATCATTGAACACGCAGCAGCATAATCACAACCACCACCATCATCACCATCACGAGAACCAGCACCATCATAATCACCAGTCCCAGGTGCACCAGCACCAGCAACTCACCGAGTCCCAATCAACCGGCTCGGATGATCTCCACACGATACCCAAGCTGGAACCACCACCAACACCACCCACCCACCTGGAGGATGTCTCGGGGGTCGTTTGTGCTGGCTGTGGCCTCAGAATATCTGACAGGTTCTATCTCCAGGCCGTGGAGAGGCGATGGCACGCTGCTTGTCTCCAATGTTCTCACTGCCGGCAAGGTCTCGATGGCGAAGTCACCTGCTTTAGTCGGGATGGGAACATTTATTGCAAAAAGGACTACTACAAGTAAGTTCACGTTATTTTTAGTTTTTTAAGCTGGTGCTTAGGTAAATCAGCTAAGGGAGGTGCCAGTTTTTTACATATAAGTTTGATAGTCTGATGAATATTTATTTATTTATTAGATGTTAAGTAATGACAAGTACTAACTGGGAATAATTTTTTCCATCTTTACACTTATGTTTTATAAAATATCAACAAAATATAATAATTACTTTATTGCAATCAAATAAATATAGAAGAAATGGCAGGTTGTTGATTGATAAAATTTTGATCAAAATTATACTGTTACATTTAGTAATTTTCGTCGGATTGAAAGATATTCAAGATTACAGCTCTATTTTCAGCTATAAAAAACCAAAAAATAAGATTTAAAGAAAATTTTTGAAAAATCATTATCATTAACACGATTAATTTTGTTTTTTGATGGATCTTACGAAAAAGCAACAATTTTTAGATAAAAAATTAGGAAAACGGTTGACCCTAAAGGCAATTCCTGCAACTTCCCGCTACCTCCATACCTAAGTGCTCAACAATTCACTTATTTTTTAAGCTCTTCGAGCTCAATAATATAATTTATGTGTAACTTTGAGCTCTCCGAGCTCAAATAAATCGCTGTTCTGTGCTTTTGAGCTCTTCGAGCTCAAAAGGCTAATGGAAGTTTTATAGAACATTATTTTTTGAATTTTCAAATCGCAATAACTTTTGAATGAATTAACCGATTTCCTCGCGGTTTACGGCATTCAACGCAGTTTTTTGAGTTCTTTGGAAAATATTCAAGCGTAAACTGATCAGACTAAAAATTTAATAGAAATTCTGAAAAAAATATTTTTTTCAATTTTTTTCGACAACGATATCTCACGAACAAATTAACCGATTTTGACCGGGCTGATGGCAATCGACGTGGTTTTTTGAGGTTAAGAGCTGATTAGTTTTTGGAATTGATCGGTTCAGCTGTTTAAAAGATATTTCAAAAAAACGAATGTTTGGAAATTTTATTTTTGAGATTTCTCAAAATTGATCGACTCAAATTCTGTAAATTAGTATCAGGATTCTAGGGGCAAAGAGACTCTTTAAAACGCCGCTTATTTCGATCGAATCAGATGATCCGTTCAAAAATTATGAGAGATTTACATACACACACACACACACACACACACACACACACACACACACACACACACACACACACACACACACACAGACACGGTGACATCACCGCGGAAATAGTCAGGAAAGTTTCCTAGGACCTCAAAACGTCGAAATCTGATGAAAACTCGATTTTCGAAAAACGGGGTGAAAACAATAACTTCCCGATTTTTGAAAATTTTCAATTTTCTTAGCGGGAAGTTAAAAAATTTAATTTTATATTTAGTGAACGTTTCAATACTTTTATATCAAACACAGTTGAATTACTTTTTTTTTTTTATTGTTATTATTATCGTTTTATTAATGCTGTGCATTCATTTTTGATGAGATAATTATTGGAAGACGTCTTCCAGTTATTAGAAGATGTGGATCGTGAATTATAAGTGAGCTAAAGATTACTAATATATAATGATTGACAACTGAATATATATTTTTAGTGATTGTATCCAAACGAAATTTCAAAACTTTTACAAAAACAGTCCTTACTGATTACAACAAAAATTAACAAAAACCGCCGATTCAATAAACAATTACCACGCATTGAAAGAATTTTGGGTCCATAACCTGTTGAATAACGATTGATTATAAATCACAACTTACTTATGATTTGTATTGTTATTTTCGACCACCAATAATCTAAAGACATAATGCAACAAATTACATAGAAATGTTTACCAACAGACTGACTGACTACCAAATAAAAATCACAGTAATAACATCCTTGAAGCTGTTAAGTAACCAGTAGAGGATGATTATTTGGAATTTGTCGTGGATGGAAGAGCGATTTAGCATCTGAGCGTGACCAAAGTGTGGTGTCCTCGTGAATCACGAAAGCGAGACAGACACGATAGCCATGGCAGCCAATGCTGCATGAAGGCATGAAGAAAGAAGCTAAAAAGAGAGTCAAGGAAACTCGAAACGACCTTCTTGAGGAATACCGAGTTATAATAGGAGTAGAAATAGGTGCAGCACAATATCCTCACCCAGCAGAGGCCTCGATAATTCAATCAGAAAGTTTATATTATGTGGACTTGGAGCAATGCGGAAAATGGGAGATAGGATCCGTAATGCATGGATCATGGATCTTAGCTCTGTTAAGTTAAGTTAACTTACTGGGAGAAAGAGAGGGATAAAAAAAGGTCTTAAGTATCATTCGTCCGTGATGAAATGTAGATCGGCTGCGATTTACTTATCGAGAATCGACGCTTCGCCGGAGGTAAATGGCCGAGTCGTGACCATTAGTCCGTGGACTCTGGGCCTTATACTCTGATGGGCATATATGCACTTACTTATACTTATACTATAAGTTAAACACACTTACATTCTCTTTACTTGCAAGAAAGACCCTGTTATTCTCTTTTTCTCTCTCTGTTGATGCTTTCGTGTGTTTATGTTTTTGAACTGCACTCCGTGTGCGGTACAAGCGAGAGGAGCCCCCCTTTGTCATACACTTTATACTTTTAAAGAAAAAAGATTTGATAAGAGTTTTTCTGGAGAACAAGTGCACACGAACGTCTAATTCTAAACGAAATGAAAGTGCTATACGGTTATTTTAGATCAACAGCTTATACTACTAGTCCAGTGTTCAGCTAAGTTGCTTTGAAGTAAATAATGGAGAACCGAGTCAAATCCGTTTCTCGAAAATGAGATCAGCTGAAAAGATTAGTACCTTCCTTTTCTTTTTTTGTTTCTACTTTTTTGTGGCATTAGCTACACTTTTAGGTTTAATAGTTTACTATTCAAGTTTTTAACCTGCAAAGCTGTTTCTTTTTTTAATCTCATAACTGATCGCGAGTCCTTATGCCTTATCTGCTTATTTGCAAATCCACGTGTCATTTCTTGGCATATGGATTATACTTACCGCTTCAGTCTGACATAAATGTCAAACAAATTTCGGTAGGCCGGTTATCTTTCTCGAAGATCTTCAAGCTTTTTTGGAGCCATTGTTTGCTGCAGGGTGACAATTATTTCGATGATTTTTACGAAGAATTCCTGAAAGACGGTGGTTCTTAAGAATGGAAGAATTTTACAGTTTGTTTTAATAAAAAAATAGGTAGTTGATCATGTACTGAATAATATTAACGATTTAGTGTTAAGGATTATCCAAAATTTTGATGTGTTACTGATGGAATATTTTACGAAAATCTACGGTATTTAAAATATTTAGGTTTTTCTGAGAAAGTATTTTCGTTGGTGATGAATTTGAAAGATTAGATAGTAATAAGAATAAAAATAATGATAAGAATTATAAACTGGAGTTTGTACTATCTATGAATTTTGATGAACTTTTACTTCGAAAAATTAATTTTTGATTACGATATAAATTAGAATTTGGTACTTTTTGTCTCAATTATTATTATAAAAATTTACTGATTATATTTTAATTAATGTCCAATATGCTGATTGACTATAACTCACAAATTATAAACAGCACTTTACGCGCAGGCGCTAGAAAAAAAAATGGTGGAGTCACCGTGGGCAGAATCCAAATTTCAACCGAGTATAATTCAATTTACACGAAATAATTTTTCAGATTATATCCCGTGAAATCTTACCCGATATAAACAGAAAAATTGATCGATTAAATCGGAGACTTCACGGAGTACAGTCCAAAAATAATTTAGTATACTTTGAAGGATATTGACTATAGTCTGAAATTTTTTTTCACTATAGATATCACGGAGTATACTATACGAGGATGTACAGTGACTTATTGTTCTTTCCGTGTATGCCGATATGATGCCGGCGAGCTAAAATTACATTAGTGTATCGTATAGTGTATACAGCATATAGATCGAAAGACTAGATAAGAAGCCGGTCTTAGTCTTAGTAATGAAGACACCACCAGACGGAGAAATGATAATTGCCGGCGAACGAAAGAGAAAGGAACACACAATATCATACATAATAATAACAACATAAAAATAGTAAGATAGAATATTAATATATACAATATAACACTCAAGAAATAAGACAAACTGTAACCGATACGATTATTCAATAGATAGCGACGGTGATACCCCTCATCGCTGCATCGCGTTGTATCCAGGCTAGTGCGCACGCGCCAATAATTTGCGCAATAGATCTGCGTACCGCCTATACTAGCCGCGAGTTTCGCCCATTCTACTAATTCCGATTAGACGGATAGGAAGAAAACGGCTTGACAGTCTTTACTGATGTCAGAGCACATTACAGATAAAAGTAGCAATCTTGCTGGCTGTCATTAATATCTCCGCTCAATCTTGTCTATATTTACTGTCTTACATACGAGCGAAATTCGCATCAGCAAATTCATCTTCTGATCGTGATGAGTTGCGCTCTTTTGGACGGGTAACAGAAATACCTCGTTATCTTTAGCCCTTGCATGTAAGATCTCCAAAAAAAAAAAAAAAAAAAACAAAATTACTTTTGAATGGGGATGTGCAGTTTCGCCAGAGCAGGGCTGTTATTAGAAGACACTCAAGGCATTACATCGCGTGATGAGGACACAATGTCCCTTTATGCTTGTCCTCATATAAACTCTCGACAAACAAAGGAAATTACTTTGTTTTAATTTCTCATATGTTTTTATCTGCATTCTACACTCTTGTAAATACATACACACATATGTAATAATATTTTACCGAGAAATCGGCTCATCTTGGTCTTGATGGGCTTTGTATGATACTTAGCGATGTCTTATTTATTTTTGAATGCCAATGCGAACTATTTTACTGCTGATGCACTTGAATGATATGAGGACTCCCAGTAGGTTAAAATTAGTTTAATGCGAGTGCTATATACAATGCAGGAAAAATATCCAGTGCATCGTCATTCATTGCGTGATGTTAGAGACTGCCCGGGTGGTTTTGCTGTAAAAATTGCTTGCGCGTAAAGAGATTGCTGTTCTGTATTTATTATACAGACTTCAACTAAAAGTTAAGAGAACTGTACAGAGTGCAGTGTATGACTTCCTGGATTATTTCAACTGTCTTTATACCCACCGTAATAACGAGAACTGACTGCAGTGCACTGGAGAAACAATAAAACTACCAGACCGATGATGAAATTAGATTACTATCGGGTTTGATAAGGAACTCGGAGTCAAAAGCTGTCAAATTTTATGTACCAGTAAACGGTACATTTAATTTAGTGTTGAAAGTTAATTGTCGTTTTGATGATATATAAGTTTCGAAAGAAATTGAATTAATGATCTTGAGGAGAGAAGGGGTTGGTAATGTATTGCAATGCACTATGAATTGCACAACGAGTTATTGGACATGCTCAATTCAGGAAGTAGGGTTTTACAGTTTTATGTATAGGCTTGTATTGTCGTTTTTATGGGGGTTTTAGCTTAGAAACTGCTTCATTTTCTTGCTACAGAAACCGGTTTACCAATTGATAGCAATGTTTTATGAAATTATAACATGTCGTAAATTTTATATGAAAAATATCATTATTGTGTATGAACTGTATAGTATATTAGTTATAAGTTATGGATAGAAAAGTTTGACCGAGAAATGTCGCTTATAGAAAATGTATTACGATTAGTAATAGGATATGTGTTGTGAGAAACTAAACGAGGAATGTGAAGCTTTTTGTAGGTTTAAATTTAGAAAATTATTTATGAATAGTGAATTCATTTTTTCTTTTTGATTTATGATGGAAAATTTTGATAATTTTTGCAATAAAATTGACATTTCACAAATTACAATATTAATCATTGAAATAGCCAAAATATATTTGTTCAGTAGTTTTAAAGCTTTTGATGTTAGCAAAAATGTCGAGCTCTAAATTTTTTAGAGATATTTTTTGCTTCTAATAAATTTTTTAAAGTTTTTACTTAAATTTAAATCAATTTAAAAAAAATATATAAATAATTTGGGTCGAGTCTTAGAAATATTTTGAATTTATTGAGACCTGTAAATTTAGAATAATTTTTAAAATTTAACCAAAATTTTATGTTACCCGGAAATCAATTTTTTTGTATTCTACGGAAAAAAAAAATAAAATTTACAAATGTCAATTTTTTTACTTTTTTATCATTCGACAAAAAAAAATTTTTATTGAAAAATTGACTAAAAAAAAATTTTTTTTTTAATTATTTTATTTTTATAAACTTTAAGGAAAAAAATTGTTATTAAAAAAAAATCTAGATATAATTTTTTTAGGTAAAAAATTATGAACCTAAATTTTATATAATTAGAAAAGATTTTTTGTTTCTTCATAATTTTTTTCATAATAACAAAAAATTCTTATGCCAAAAGTGAGTTTCTTAAAATTTCATAATTTTACTACGTAAGACCTTATGCACTGTCTTTAGTAAACAAAGTTATTTAACAATTTTTCACTGTAATTATTAGGCATTAAAATGTGATCTAATAAAATGAGTGTAATAAAAAAATTTATTTCAGTAGCACTAATAAAAAAAGAAAGAATGAAATTGTAAACAAGCTGTATGATTACTAGGCACAAGCTTGAATCTAATGAAATTTAAAATGATACTAAATAAATCATTGTTAATTTTATTATCCTGATAGCGATATAACGTTGAGCTAACAACAATGTTATAGTTACTCGTTTGTCACGACAAAGCAAGACATTAAATTGTTTCCTCTTGATAAATTGGTAGTAACTCTTAAAAGTCCTCGTAATCGTCAGTGCATAATAAATTAATTAGAGAATGGGAAGTAGAGTAGTGTATACATATGTATCCAGGTACATACATATAGAGTATAGAGCGGATTTTTATGGGAGGTCTATGTCCACATGTATTACTGGTAGTAATGGTAGCTGGTGGCTGCTGTTCATGGTATAACTTTAATACTTGTCGCTTATATTTTATTTACCTTTTAAATTAAATTAAATACATCACGTCTTTATTTTACTCTCTTTTCACGTAATGTATTCTGTTATACATAAATTTATTTTATGTATCACGAGGTATTTAAATTTCAATCTATTTCATTTTTATTGTGTTAAGTAATCGGCCGCTCGATTTAATTTATTCTTAGGATATTTTATTGCTCATTTGAATAATAAATTGCAAAAGTTGAGTGTAGTTATAACTATATATTTATGTTTAGTATAAAAATTCATTCGATTATAAATGCAGTGGGAAAACTTTTTTTTGGACACTGAAAGATATTCAACAACTACAAGAATATTGAAAGTGCTTCTTTTGAAAAAATTTGTACCTATACTTGCTTTACATACTTAGAAATATAGCTGAGAAATGTCAAAACAATCGTTGCAATAGCTTTTTTTTTTAAATTAAATGAAAAAATTAACTTTTTTTTGAGTTGTGTCTTTTGAATCAACTTAACAAATTATTTTGTTCTTTAATAATTATCATTGACATCTAAAAAAATAATTAACTAATTTTTTTTATTAAAAATATACCACAAATATTATTTTTAAAACTTTGAAATACTTTATCAAAAATATCGAAATTTCTTCTATTGTACAGATTCTATACTAGATATATTAATTTTTTTTTTTTTTTTTTTTTATATATATATATCGATTAATGCGACCGTTTTTTTAGATTAATTTTGAAAAAAAACCTAGAAATTTAAAATTTAATAATAAATTTATAATTTATTATTATACTTTCATGCTTGTGCACTGAAAAAAAAAAATTAACTTGATTCAATAAAAATAATTATGAAGAATTTCATTGTCTTGAATCAAGACGACAAATTCTTGAATCAAGTCAAATTTCTAGTTCAAAAATTTTTCTCTTTTATCAAGTTAAAATTTTGTTTCTTTTTTTTTCTTTACTTTCCAACACAGTAAAAAATTTTACGTCATTGCGTCAAAAAATTTTGTGTTAAAAATTTTTATGTTAAATATTTAACACTCTGTTTCTTTACTTTCCTATACAGTAATAGTATATTACACACCTAGGGCAGTAAAATAAGAAATGTCTCAGATCACATGTAATTGTTGACCGAGGCGAAGCCGAGGTTAATAAACATGTGATCTGAGGCTTTCTTATTTACTGCGCGTGGTGTGTATATTATTTTTTTCCCCGAGGAAAGCGGAAAGCGGCAACTTCGTTTAGCGCAGCGGGGTTAAAGTTGCCGCTTTACGCCCAGAGGGGAAAAAAATTATTTCGTGTTAAAAATTTTCATGTTAAATATATAACACTTTTTTGTGTTGATTTAACAGAATAAATGTTAAATTTACATATAAAAGTGTTAAATATTTAACACAAAAATTTTTAACGCAATGACGAAAAATTTTTTACTGTGTAAATTAAAAATCTTAACAAGTTAAATTATTTTCATAGCAATCAAAAATAATATCCAGACAAACAAACAATCATTAATTCCGAATTTTTCCCTCCAAAAGCGATGATAAATGATAGTGTATCATCCAAGAGCTTGAAATATCAAAGTAAGCTTGACGGGTTCGGTTTTGTCTTAAGGGCTTACGGCTCAATTACCACTTGCTGTTCCCTTAGCAGTTGATTTAAGGTCGGCTTCCTGTTGCTACAAGCTGCCTTCACTTCTGATTAACCGAATGGAGATTTATCGTCACAAAACACACACCTTTTAGTATATACTGTATACTCTTCTATATTTATATACTTACGAGACTAAAAAATTCTCAGATGTCTATTTTAAGCGCATCTGCCATTTGCCATATTATGAATCTCTATACATATACATATGTATAAATACATTTGTATCTATATGTGTATATGTACAATATGAACAAAACGAGTATAACTCGTACGGGACAGAATTCAACTTCCACCGCGAAAACTCGAAGCGTCTTCATCAAGATGGGCTCGGATCCGCTGATGATAGATAGACCGTGCAAGTCGAGTTCAGTCATCGTAGAGGAACACGCGATGCGTTCTTATCCATAGAACTTCTTCTTGGGAGGGACGGAAGCCAGTTGTTTAGTTCATATGTATGTATATATATGAATAAACTTAATAAAAAGTTGCAAAGATGTGCCTTTTTGCAAAAGTGTGTGTCAGATACGCCAGCACGCCATCTTTCTGATGCGTGGCATCGGCACTCTGACACTTCAGGAAGTTTGTCAAGACGTTAAGAGTCTCAACTATAGTTAAAGTATCCTCCAGAAAACAAAAAATGTTTAGAAAGAATGTAAAAAATATATATATTGGCAGTATTTAAAAATTTATTGAAAATAAATAAAAAATATATTTTTAATTACTAATTGTTGACCGTTTTTTAATGTAATTAAAATTTAATTAAAATCTTATAATTCATAAAAAATATAAGCTTAAAAAAGTATATTGTATGTATTTAAATTTATATGAAAAATATCTGCATAAGGATATATATTTAATGCATGAAAAATATTTCTTTTTATATTTTTATGCATGTATCTTTTATAAATTATAAATTTTTTATGAACTTTGATTACATTTAAAATATACACTGAAAAAAAAAATTAATTTCAATCAAGAAAAAAATTCTTGAACCAAGAAAATAATTTTGAAGAGTTTTATTGTCTTGAATTAAGACGAAAAATTCTTGAATCAAGTAAAATTTCTTAGCTTAAGAATTTTTCTACTTAAATCAATAAGATGAAGTTGCTTAAAATTGTTTACTTGATTTAAGTAAATTTTTTTTTGTGTATACTAAAAAAGACCAAAATTGAGCTATTAAAAATATATTTTTTTATATTTTAACACGCATTTTTTTTCATGGGGGATGGATGACTCAAGACTTGGAGTTTTAACTTTTATCGGATTTTTATGCTTATACATAGATGGACATAAATAAAATAAGTGGGGAATTATTATTAATAATAAAACGTAAATAATAACGGCATGTCGTTAATGTGACAGCTTGAATTGTCCAGTGACTGGTGGCTGCTGTCGGGTGTCATGGGCCAGCGTTGATGGTATTAATTTACCGCGTATACAATGTTACGATCCTTGAGTCGTAAAAGCCGTGGCTTAATTTATGCCTCCAGCGAATATTGAGGTAAAATGTACAAGGTAGCTGAAAGCACGTCGCTATGAGTTTAGTGGGAAATCATTTATCCAAACAGACGCTGTATTTAATATAAATTATGGTTAATGGATTTATGCTTTTTAATTTGAGTTTGGATTTCTAGATGCAAATTTATTTTTTTGGGTTAATGCCTTGTAAAGTTTAACTTAAGTTTATTGGCCACGTTGATGGATATGGATAGAGATTAAATTGTTAGTGCAAAAAATTTTCATAGTTATCGTTATCAAGGAACAAGGCTTTCACTTTCTTTCTGGTTATCATTTTAATCGGTTTTATGTTTTCTTTTGCTATCGTGAGATCGAAGATTAAAGATTGTGAGGTGCATACGCATGTGAATTGGAAGTTTTTTGAGGGCATTATAAAGTAAAGAATATTGAAGAAAATCAGCGCTATCTTGAGTCAGAAATGTGTAGAAGGGTTACACAACGTTAAACAACGTTAAAAAGACAAAAAAGCGATTTTTTGATTTTTTATAAAGAAGCTTTTTAATTGATTAATATGAAAATAGAAATACGTGTACTAGTGACTTTGAACTTTATTAATAAATTATTTTCTTTCTACAAATAATGATTTTTTTAATTCCTGTAAACGATTTTCGGGAGGTCCTGTAAAAAATTTATTTGCGATAAGCACAATAATTTTTAATTTGAACTATCGAAATTAAAAAATTTTAAATAAAACTTCGTATTAATTTAAAAGATTATCCAAAGATTGATTGAAGGAATAATTAAAATATTTATTTTAAAAACAATGGAGGGTTGACAAAAAAATAATCGATTTTTGATTAAAAGTTTAGCCTTAAATTGTCTATAAAAATATAAAATATTAATCTAAATTATTAATCGTTGGACTAAATGTTAAAAAATATCGTTAAGAAAATTGTGTAAAAATTAGAGACTGATCGGTACAGTTGATTTTGATAAATATTGCTCACTGATCTTTAAAAGATACACAGAAAAAAAAATGTTCTTCAATCAAGTATATAATTTTGAAGAACTTAATCTTCTTGATTTGAGTAGAAAAATTATTGAACTAATAAATTTTTCTTGATTTAAGTAAATTTTATTTGACTCAAGAATTTTCCGTCTTGATTAAAAAAAAATTACCCTCTTCAAAATTATTTTCTTGGTCCAAGAATTTTTCTCTCGAATTAAATTAATTTTTTTTTTTCAGTGTAGTTTTAAGAAAAATCTCTTCAAAGTTTTTCAACCTCAGCCCTATTTTTTTGATAACGCTCTTTGTGTATTATTATCTCAAATGTGAATTCTTCAACTTTTAAAAACGCTATATCTCATAAATTGTTATGGTTAGAAAAAAATGTATTAGAACAATTTTTGTAGATGATTGCATGATCTACAATTCTTGTCTAATCTATTTTTATGATAAAATTTCCCACTCACCAGAAAGTCGTAAAAAACGGATAATTTTGACCTTTGACTTAGAATAAATTTTTTAGCGGGTGTGGAATCGATAGGGACTTTTAAAACTTTACTTGTGATATTTTATGTGCTTAAATATATGCGCATTACAAAAATAAAAATTTTCAAATGAATTTTTTAAGAATTCTAAGTGCGTATGAATAGTATGGGTGAGATTTTTCGGAGTTAAGGCATAAATATATACGACAAATGACAAAGTCACGACCTGGAGGGACAGAACGTGGAAGAGCCAGAAGGGTATGTAACATAATACCAGCGGCGCCATGACAACTTGACACTTGGGACATGTATCATCAGTAGCTGCTAGCTGGCTTCTTGGTCTCGTAGAGCTGGACATATTTCATTGCAGGTTTTCTTTTCGCGATATGACAGTCTTGCGCCTAGCGAATTCAGTTACTACCTGACGTTTAATTATTTAAAACATCGTGTCGCAAGTATTCTTACAAATGCATTATATTAACGAACCACAGGTAGGGCAAAATGTTAAGTAAGAGTCACAAGTATAAACAATATTTGTCACTGAAGACAACATGTGGAGAACGGTGTAATAATTAATATTAACTTTAGACATACATCCGGTAATTGCTGCAAGGGATGGATTCCTTCTACTTTTACTCTGCTCGCGATATCTCCGAGGGAATCTTTTGAGATAGCTGGTCAACGCATTTGTACCGCGACACCTGCAGGGCCAACCGCCCGATATATCATCAACTGGTCGAGTCTTGATACGAGGTCATTGCGATCCACAAGAGACTTTAATATTGCCAAAAAATACAGACTTATGCCTGTCTGTGAAATATAAATTGAAATTTTCATGAAAAATTAACCTGAACACTGCAACCATGCGAATATAATTTCGATTTATTACCGTGAAAAATTTTTCTGATATGGCCTGATATGTTTATATGTAATTTTTTATGCTTTTATATAGCCTGATAAGTGAATATAGCTTGATACAATTTTTTGATCAAAATTAGTCTTGAAAATTTCCGATAGAAGGCGCATGATCGCTAAATCATTTCCTTACCAGAGAGTTGAATTTTGAAATATAAACTTATAAAATAAAATTTTTTTTCTACTCTTCTATAAAGCTTATCTGACATTTGTTATGAGTTTATTTAATTACTAAACCAATTTTTGTTTAATAAAACATGTTAAGTTACATACACATTTCTAAAAAAAATAAAAAATTTATATATAAGCCAAATTTTATAATTTTTTTACATCAAATATAAATTCTAGATTATGAAAAGATTTTCTATAGTTATTTTTAATATTCTAATAATTGAACTAAATTCAATTATAGGATTTTTTTTTGTTCCTTAAAAATTTTAATTTCAGATCAACGTCTAAATAAAATGTTGATATAAAACCATCTTTTTTTTAAAAAATTGCAATTCGCATTTAAAGTATAAAAAAAATTTATTTCAATTCGGCTACAGTTTTTTTTTTACTTTTAGATTCTTATAAGAAAATTTTAATGACTTTGTCCCAAATTTATAACAAAAATATTTTTTTCAAATTTAAAATTCACAATGAATCAAATTTTTTTTTCGTATAGACTGATATTAAAAATAAATAGTTAGTTTTTCGTTTTTTATCACCGTAGTTCCTGATAAAAATGTCGGCTGATATGAAGAACATGAAGAAGAAGAAGGAGTAGAAAAAGAAGCTTAAAATTAATTAAAAAAAAAGAAAAAAGGGACGTGACCGGTTCAATAACACGTGACATATTTCAGCTGATATTGAGCCGAAGTAAATAAAAGAGCCGGGATAAAATAGTACACACACATGTACTAAGTAACGGCATGAATTTATAACTGAGAAATATGAACATCTTTTTGAAAGTAACTCCACCCCGTGTAACCAGATACTTTTGCCGGGATATGCTTTATGTGGTGACACTCGCAATTCGTGTAGACACACGACTTGAACATGACCTTGCCGCGGTTATACGAGGAGAGGATGCCCCCCGTGGTGCTACGACGAATCCCGAGGAACATCAGTGATATGAGTCCACTGTATCCTACATATAATCATAACTATAAGTGTATACATAACACCATCCAACAGGACAACAGAACAGAAGAAACCATCCCAGAAACTACTACTGTTATTTCTCTGACAGTGACACCGACAAAATATATAAGATCGTTTTATTTACCAGGAAACCACCGCGGCCCAAGGAATGCGTTTATATGCAGTGTAATATATAATACGTCTAAGCAACCCTGCGCTGAAGGAATAACTCGGATTTCGATCTAAGCGATTAATTATTAATTAAAAAAAATTACTTTTAATTTAAAGCTGTTGGAATTCAAATTTGTCGTTTGAAAATCAAAGATACAACACAAGCAAGTTTGTGTTTCTTTTATGACCACTCTTCAATTAATGACTCAATCTTTTGGAACAGCCTACTCTTTATGGAGGCCTCGAGGATCTAAATCGCAAAATATTACCGCTTCCCAGATAATTCTTCGAATAAGTACGCTGTAACTTTTAAATGTCTGATTTATACTAATTCCGGGTTTATGTTCCACGATAAAATGTTTTATTGGAGAGCCATTGAAAGTAACAGTTTAGATTTGGGCTTGAAGATAATATTTTTTAGTAAATTAAAGTAAGATACCGACAGGTAATAAGGCCTAAGGGATGTTTGAGATGAGATGAAAAATATCCTATTTAATCAACAAGTTTTCATGTTAATCATTATTCAAGTACTTTTTTTTTAAATATTGATAAGAAATGGTTTCTTTTATCATAAATAAAAATAAAATTACTTGTTAAAAAAGCTTAATAATTATGACATTTTATTATAGTCGGATAATTTCGGCTTATTTTAACATAATTAAATAATTTGCACTATAATTCAAACATCTTCAGTACTATTTTAAAATTGATATGATTATTGGTCTCGAATACCAATATATATTAATTTTAGTATGCTAAATGAATATAACCCTTATTTTTCTACATTTAAAATATTTTTTATTTATAGTAAAATTAATTCCTTTCCCATTTGAAATGTTTAATAGAACAAGAATAAAGAAATAAAGTTTAGAAAATCCAAAAGTGCATGCCTCATAACGCTCATTCATTTTTTAAGAAAAAAATTAATTGTGTAATTGATTTGAAAAAAAAAAATTATAATTAAGTGATTTCTTACAGAGTATTTTTTATTTTTTTTTTTAAATATCGGCGCCCTTTTTTCTTGTCATATGCGCACACAGTCTAAAAAAATCTAGCTTGATCAAGTGGCGCCATAGTTTTCACGTGACAAATAAGAAAAGTTCGTTTGGCTTTGTACGGTTGTATCGTAGTGAATTTTAATAAAAATTCACTTAAAAAAAAAAAATACGTAAATTAGGCCACTAATATGAAATACGGACCCAGTTCATCGAATTCTTAAACTAATAAAAAAGGTCCGGTCTTGAAATATCAATTTGTTTGGGAGTAATCGTTGGTACATCAAAAATGGGGTGACATCCGAACGTCCACGTAAAATTTTTTTCAAAACGTATTTTTTTTCAAAATAGCAACATGAAATGATTTTAGAAAGTAAAAGATGGTTTAATTTAAGTATTTTTTCGGTGTACATCTACTTATATCATTGTATAAGTGTAATATGGTTGTGATAGAGGCATTTAAAGATCACAAAATTTTTTTACCTTGACGAGTCGAGTAATAAAGCTCACGCGCTTCACGCTATGAGGCGTGCAAATCAGATTAATATTTTATGACTCCAAAATTGAAACAGTGAGTTTAAGAAAAATGATCAAACATAAATTAAAAAACAAATAAATAAATAAATGAAAAATGATCCATAAGTATAAGATAAGTCAGCGATATTTGATGTAGCGTCCAGCTGCCGTGGTTCCAGTGCGTAAGAAATATATAACGATACTTAAGGATTAAAAGCTTTACTTAGCATTTGCAGAGTAAGAGTGAGAGTAAGAGGAATAATCAAAGAAAAAATCCTTATGATATCGTGTACGTGATACAGATCCCAAACGCACTTTACGATGTCGTGTTCCCGTCGCATTAGTCAGCCGACGATGTCCGGCCCAAGACACCTAACCGGCGGGTGTTGCTGACTGCAGTTGCTTCTGTTGCTACTTTAATATTTACCATCCACATCTAACAGCAACAGCACACAAGCTGAACTGAAATCGTGGGTCGTGGATCGTGGCATGGTCATACCCAGTAAAAGTATAAGTATGAGAATACATAACAGGGGACCTGGACTTTTGTTGCTTCTATTGGTTGAGTGGCCGGTGGCTAAGGTTTTCTCGACTCGGTCCTACTTAAATGACGCATTTGTGCTCGGTCTTATCCCATGTATGTTTTTATTAAGTATCCGAGGTTGTAAATTATTATGTATTTCTTACTCACGGTTAGCCACGGTTTGAGGCTTGAGACGTGAGGTAGGAAAGCTAAATCTCAAAGCAATAAAGTATCTGGTGAATGTTTCGTAATTAAAACAGACACAGACAGCCAAACTTTTTATCTAGATGAAAGATGCTATTTTAAATTGTCTTGTGTGATTAATTATTTGTCCAGAGGGTTATGGAGATTTGAGCTTAACTTACTTCAGTGGTGACGTGTCGAAATTTCTCACGATAAGATTTGGAAAAATTATTTTTTATTATTAATGTTTTTTTTTTTTTTTAATGTTACAAAATGTCAAAATTTATTTGTAGGAATTTTAAATTTAAGTACTGAGAAAATATTGGAGATATTGAATGAAATTTTCTATAAAAAAAAAATCTTATGAAATTTCTCGTATTCTTTATCTTTAAGCCATAAAGTTTGATTTAAAAATAAAATTCTGGACTAGAAAAAAAAGCACATTTTGGTTATATAAATTTAGAACTAAAATTTTGAGTGAAAAATTGAAGATAAAAAAAGTCATAAGATATCTTTCTTTTAGGAAATTTAATTTTCTACAAAAAAAGTCTCAACTAACTTTTCCGTATTTGTCATCTTTGTTATAAATTTGATTTAAAAACAAAATTATAGACAAAAAATCACAGATTAATTATACAACTTTATAACTTTAATTCTAGGTAAAATATTAAAGAGATTTATTTGTTTATTTATTTATTTATTTATTTCTTTACATAAATACCCAACAACAGTAGCCAATAACCGGGTCACTAGAGAATAACTTTAACGTCCTTTTACAAGATTATATTAGATATAAAAGAAAAGGTATAAACAATAATGTTTTAATGCACTTGCATTAAAAAATAGGAAATGAAAAACTGAAAAATATGTGTTTTTTAAACATCTGTTGAAATTTTAAAACTTAGCCAAAACAATTTAAATTGGTAATGATACGTTATTTAGTCGAATGATACAATTTAATATCGAAAATCTTTAGGAAAAAATATTTGAATTAAGCCAAGTTTCATTTAAAACACAGACGTTACAATGAGATAAAACAATGATATAATATCATTTTTGTATAAAATTTTTTTTTCATTGAAAAAGATCTATACTGACTTTTCCGTATCTCTTATTTGTTAGCGACAATTTTCATTAAAACATAAATATAAATTAAAAAAAAAAACTCACTTTTGTTGTAAAAACTTAGTCCCAATTTTGGATAAAATATTAAAGATATAAAAAAATGATAAGAAATTTTTTGTAAAAAATTTTGACATATTTCTGACGAAATTATAACCAAAAATTTTTTATTAGTTCTTTTATAAACATTTAACTGTTTAAATCCAACATTTGAATATTGTATCACTAATTTGAACGAAAAATATTAAAAAATAATATCACTTGAAGTTCAAAATGAACTGCATCTAAAGATATGGCATTAAATATTAAATTGATGCATGAATCTCCATTTAAATAAAATATAAACATAAATAATCTCGTAGCATGCAGCAAAACTAAGATTGTAGTATGCCAATAAAAAGATACATCAGAGTAGAGGTAATATAATGCCATGATCCAGATTAATGCAAGAAGCCAGGGAGTAGTCACGTAGTGCGTCCCACGCGCAGCGGTGTCCACCGTTCATCGGTGACAGCACACCACACTGTGTCATTCATAAAATAAAACGTTACATGGGCACAGGCATTTGTATACGCAAACAATAAAACTAAAATAACTTTTATCGCCTTGCATATTTATAAATTCCAACCAAATAATACAACAAAGTTTAATCGTAATGAAGAAATCAGATACACGTTAGTGTCTCAACCCGAGTATCTCTATAACTCACCGCCTTCCAACGGCCCAATCATCATTTCATTTAATTGAGCAATTATCCGATCTAGAAACCTTTCAGTGTCTGCAAAGCTAAATAATTCAATACACAATGAAACTTTATTTGTAAGTTATGAACATCAATTTTGGATCTTACACTTCAGTGAGATAACACATTTTATTTTACTTATATGGCTTACATGTTAATCAATGTAATTAAGAAAATAAGGAAAGTTTTATCTCCTGCGTATTTAAATAATTAAATTCATTTTTTACGCAGTAAAAAATTTTGCGTCAATGCGTCAAAAAAATTTGTGTTAAATATTTAACACTTTTTTGTGTCAATTTAACACTTTTTTGTGTTAATTTAACACAATAAATGTTAAATTTACATATAAAAGTGTTAAATATTTAACACAAAATTTTTTGACGCAATGACGCAAAATTTTTTACTGTGTAGTTATATTTAGTTTCATTGAAAAGGTTTTGATCTAAATTTGTAATTTATTATGATAAATTTTTGGAGTAGTTATAAAAAAGTTTAAATCCAAATTTGCATACCTTAAGCGCTCATTTTATTTGTAAATTTTTCAAAGAAGATAAAATATACAAATTTTCACTGAACCCCAATATTACGTTCAATTTTTCGATAATTTTATGTCAAACAATAGAAAAAAAATTATCTCAAATGTGCACTATAAGAATAAATTGAAACGATAATTATAATAATGAGTTGATCTAGACGTAATTATAACTATACTAAATTCTTTTGCTGATTGATTGCCGTTAATACAATCTTTAATAGATTATTTTTTGTTACTCACTTATCGGAACATAAGAAGCCGTTCAATTCCTATGAAAAAATATTATTCTCGGAAAAATTTAAACGAATTTTAAAATTGAATATTAAATAAAATTAATTTGCAATTAATTTACATGAAAAAAAGTAAACTCTGTAATATTCACTCGGATTCCGGTTAATTCTTATAGTTTCAAACAGTAAAGCGGACATCGGGGTGGCAAAAATATAAATATTACAGAACTTAATGTAGAAAGTATAAAAGCCACAGTTTATAATTTTAATATCCAAAATATACATTTTACCAGTCCAAGCAAGTCAATAATTACAGTTTGATTTTTAGCATTGAGTTTAAAATTTACCATTTTACTTTGTAAATATTGACGTTGCTTGTATTAGAAATTTACTAACTTTATTTTATACTTTTAACTTATCATAAGATCATTTTTTAGGCACGAAATGATAAATATCAAAGTCTGAATTCTTAATTATTATTCTTTAACATTTTAGACATTCACATAGCGAATATTACTGTTTGAAATAGTATTTTCTTCCATGTAAAGAGTAAATTGTAACGTTTAAATGGTAAATATTATAAAGTGAATAGTAAAATCACGATTTTATTGTTTGAAATGGTAATTTTTAGCAGTTGATCATTACTTATTATAAATCGACTGTTATTTATTTCAGTTTACTTTTTTCCGTGTATTATTAAAATTTTTTTTTTTAATTTATTCTTGTTACTTTATTAACAATTTGTAATTTTCGGTAGTCATATAAAAATTACAGGTTGCTAGTTTGCATCATTGTAAAATGTCACAATAATTTTCAAAAATCCTTCCATATAAAAATTTTCTACTACTAAAAAAATTTCAACATTGAATCTTCCGGGAACCTTAACTGAACTGCTGAAAGCAAACCACGTGCTAAAAGTGTCCACGTGAGAGTAAATTTGTATGTAGTTGAAAGTGTGTGCGAACGCACGGTAAGAGGTCGCATCAGCGACCACGATTTACTTCCTTAAATAAAATATTAAGTATAAAAGATTTCCGACTCTTTGTCAAGATCTGTGTTAACAGTGTTCTGTTTCGGATTCACTACTGTAGTTATATTATAAACTTACATTGAGACAAAATATAATCACTTGGATTGGTATTGGGACTCGGATGGGGCGCGAACCCGGTCCCTGCCGGAGTTGTATAATAATGTAACGCATATGGCGATACTTGTAAGACTCAGCGGGAACTCTCCGCGGGGCGACCGCATAAACGTGTATACAGTACATAATACAGTAGTGAGAAATATATTTGAATCGCCGAATACAAACTACGATGTATGTGAATATTGTTGTGTTCTTATCCTGGGCCTCATTCACCGGTTTGCGGGCTGCTACTGTGTAAAACATGGTACAAAAGAGAAAAGAGACTAGACCCGATTGCGATGTTCGACAAAAGACACAACAGGTACGGAAAATTTGTTTTGTGGTTTGGGCAAACTGAATTTTTGAATAAATGAGAGTTCAACTGGACTAAGCGATTATGCAATCCTCGTAATATGTCGAATCCGATTAGACCCAATCCGGCCCCCTGGAGCTAACTGAAGCTGAGGGTAAAGATTCGAGATTACTGAATCACTTATTCGCTGGCAAACATTGGTGATGACAATGTGCTCTCAATTTGGAGTCAAGATCCTCAGGCAGACAACTACTTAGACGCTAAACTGCGCAAATCAACCGAAGCTTTTCATGCGTTCGTGAACAACGGGTCTAGGTTTGAGGTTCAAATGTGAAGGTATGAAGAGAGGAGGATTAATGTAAGTGGTGATGAGGTGAAAAGTGAAAAAATAAGGAAATTGAAAATCCTGGTAATAGGAATTAGAATTTTATTACGTAATATATCATGCGTCTAAGCAATCCTGCGCTGGAGGAATAACTTGGAATTCGATCTAAGCAGTTAATTATTCATTAACATTACTTTTAATTGTAACTTTGGTGATGGTAAAGCTGCTGGAATTCAAATTTGTCGTTTAAAAATCAAAGATACAACACAAGCAAGTTTGTGGTTCTTTTATGACCACTCTTTAATTAATTCACGGAAAAAAGTAAACTGTAATAAATAACAGTCGATTTATAATAAGTAATGATCAACTGCTAAAAATTACCATTTCAAACAGTAAAATCGTGATTTTACTATTCACTTTATAATATTTACCATTTAAACGTTACAATTTACTCTTTACATGGAAAAAAATACTATTTCAATCAGTAATATTCGCTATGTAAATGTCTAAAATATTAAAGTATAATAATTAAGAATTCAGACTTTGATATTTATCATTTCGTACCTAAAAAATGATCTTATGATATGTAAAAAGTATAAAATAAAGTTAGTAAATTTCTAATACAAGCAACGTCAATATTTACAAAGTAAAATGGTAAATTTTAAACGCAACGCTAAAAATCAAACTGTAATTATTGACTTGCTTGGCTTGGTAAAATGTATATTTTAAAAGTAGAATTTTTACTGTTTCAAATGTTCAATTCTCCCAGAGTGAGACCCCCTTCTCTTTCATCTAAGTTCCCCTTCTCCACATAATATGGACTATACATTGAAATGGCAATTTTTACTGTTTGAAACTGTAATTTTTTAAGATGAAAGAGTCGTTATTTACTATAGTGACAGCTACTAATCACTTATTTTGGATATTAAATTATAAATTGTGGCTTTTATACTTTCTACATTAAGTTCTGTAATATTTATATTTTTGCCACCCCGATGTCCGCTTTACTGTTTGAAACTATAAAAATTAACCAGAATCCGAGTGAATATTACAGTTTACTTTTTTCCGTGTGACTCAATCTTTTGGAACAGCCTACTCTTTATGGAGACCTCGAAGATCTAAATCGCAAAATATTACCGCTTCCCAGATAATTCTTCGAATAAGTACGCTGTAACTTTTAAATGTCTGATTTATACTAATTCCGGGTTTATGTTCCATGATAAAATGTTTTATTGGAGATCTATTGAACGTAACAGTTTAAATTTGGGCTTAAAGATAATATTTTTTAGTAAATTAAAGTAAGGTACTGACAGGTAATAAGGCCTAGCTAAGGGATGTTTGTGATGAGATGAAAAATATCCTATTTAATCAACAAGTTTTCATGTTAATCATTATTCAAGTACTTTTTTTTTTAAATATTGACAAGAAATGGTTCCTTTTATCATAAATAAAAATAAAATTACTCTTTAAAAAAGCTTAATAATTATGACTTATTTTACTATAGTTGGATAATTTCGGCTTATTTTAACATAATTAAATAATTTGCACTATAATTTAAACATCTTCAGTACTATTTTGAAATTGATAAGATTATTGATCCCAAAAATGTCTTTTAGTAATAATAAACATTAAAATTTATCAATAATTTCCTTTTTATTAAAAAAATCTCATAATTTGGCTTTATAACTCGCGGGCACCTTGAATGTAATACAAAAAAATGACAAAAATGAAAAGCTTTGAAATGTATATAATATAACAAAGTAAGGAAGACTGCGTAGGCGAAAAACGATAAAAGGATAAAACGGATAAAACAGAAGTGCATTTACCAGCACATTGAGAACAGCGACTGTCGACCATCCCGAGTTTTAAAAATAAAAGGAATCGATATACATTTGATATCGCAAAACTTGTATAATATGTATACCAATGGGTAAAAAATCGTGTAGGAAAAAGAGCAAGAGGGTAAGTATCCAGATACATGGAGACTGCTCAACATCGCTACTGCATTAGCGGCACTACTGTCTCCATTACCGGGCCGCGGATACGCTGGAGCTTATATCTCTAAAGATATCGTTCTCTGGCTACCTACCTCTCGCCTATCTCTGTCACCAAATATATTGCTGACTAACAGCCTACTTGGTTCTGCTTATTCCCTTCCCGTGTTAAATGTAAAAGTAGCTCCCGACTTCTGGCACCCAGTACCACGGCATTTCATGAAACTAGATAGAGATGTTCTCGACTCAAGTTTCGAGCCCGACCTTCTATAAATTATTTTTCAAATTTTGTTATTTTTTTTCGATGATGAAATTGAACTCTCCATGAATAATCATGATGATAAAAAAATTGATGACTAACTTTTAAAAAATTTTATGAAATGGCTCTATAAAAATATTTGATACGGCCATATCTGGACCAACATGTCCACATATAATTTTTAATCTAATAAGTTAAATTAAATTTTTAATTTAATTACTAATGTTCTGATTTGTTTATATCTATTTATATAAAAAATTGTGATTTTTACTTCCAAAAAGTCGTTTTAATGGAATGGTATCGATTTTAAAGCTATTTATGGAGAAGTAAACACAATTTTTCGAAAAAATCAATTTTTATCTTAATTTATTTTTTAATCTCATTTTTATCTTATGAGAATTAATGAAATGAAAATTGCAGCTTTAATATTGTTTAGTTTAATTATAATTAAATTAATTTTTTTTTCGGCTGGCAGTTGGAGAAATTTTCTGTTTTTTGAGCAGCCATGTATAAAAATTTATTTCTAAATACAGCTTGAATAAGATAGCTGATACTATATTGTTTCGCTCGCTGACTGCCGGTAATACAATATTCAATTGGTTATTTTTTATGATTCACGCATCGAAACAAAAGAGAGCATCATTCAATTCGTGCAAAAAAAATACTATCCGCGGAAAAATTTAAACGAGATTCAAAATTGAATTGTAAATAAAATAAATTTATTGTAGTTTATTTGTATTTAATTCATTATCAGAATTTCTTTTTTTTTCAATTTATTCTTGTACACAGTAAAAAAATTTTCGTCAAATTTAACACAAATATTTGTGTTACTGACTGTTTTTACACAAACTAATGTTAATTCAATATTCTAGTGTGTTAAATCAACACACGAGAATGTGAAATTTTACACACTAGAGTGTAATATTTTACAAAAAAATTTTTACACTCTACACAATGACGAAAAATTTTTTACTGTGTAGTGTACAATAGATAAATATTTATTTTCTACCGATGTTTGATATAAAATTATCAAAAAATTGAAAATAGTATTAAAGTTACTTAAGGCCTGCACATTTGGATCTACAAAACTTTTTCATGAATAACGATAATAAAAATGATGACTACAATATTGTTTTAAATTTTGTTTCAGAATGTTCGGCAGCCTGAAACGTTGCGCGCGATGTCAAGCAGCAATCCTGTCATCAGAGCTGGTGATGCGAGCCAGGGAGCTGGTGTTCCACGTCCGATGTTTCTCCTGCGCAATATGTGCGGTCCCGCTGACGAAAGGGGACACATTTGGCATGAGAAACGGCGTGGTCCTGTGCCGCTCTGACTACGAAATGGGTGCTGAGATGCATCCCTCTCAGAGTCCCCCAGTGCCCGTTTATCCTCCGGGACCTCATTATCCCGGGCAGTCGTTTCCGTCCCCGGACTTTCTGCACCATCAGCCGCACCATCATGGCGTCCCGAGCCATCCTCACCATACCATGCATCCTCAGCATCCTCATCAATTAACCCACGCCAGTCCAGTACCACTTCAGCCGTCGACGCCCTCAGGTCCTGAAGTAGGCTCCCCGCCGAAAGTCCCCTACTTCAACGGGACTGCTCAAGCTGTCGGTGGAGCTGCTGGAGTACCTCCACCCAGACAAAAAGGTCGTCCGAGGAAAAGGAAGCCCAAGGATTTAGAAGCTATGACTGCTAGTCTAGGTGAGCAATCAAAAATTTTTCAACTCAAAATTTTAATGTTTCCGAAAAAACTTTTTAACTTATTAAAAAAAATTTTAGGTCTTAAATTATCAAAAGAAATTTTTTTTTTTTCTAATAAACTGCTCATAAATATTTCTGACATTGTAGAAAAATTTTAATGTCTACTTTTTACATTTAATTGTTCATAAATGTTTGAAATTTAAAAATTACATTTTTTTTTTTAATTTAAAAAGAATGTATCCTTTTTTTTCAATAGTAAATTTTCCATCATTGATTAAAATTATAAAATTTTGTAGCGATATTTTTTCTGAAATTATCAAAAATAATTTAATCTCATTTTTTTACACATCTCGCGCGGAAAAATATGTATGTGAAAAATAGATGTTAGATAGATGTGACATATACAATATATATGTGTGCAAAAAAAAAATATGTTAAATATATTTTCAAATATATGTCATCAAACATTTTTATATATATGCCAATATATATTTCAAATATATCTAAATATAAAAGTTACATATATTTCCGTATGTATGTTAACATATATACGTAGATATATACTAATATACATGCCGAAATCTATATGATATATATTGACATATATATGTGCTCATTTATAAGCATTGAGAATTTTTTTGCGCTGTTTCTTTTACAATTATTAGAATTTCAAATTTAAAAAAAATTTAATTAAATAATTTCAGAAAAATTATTGAAGATGTATTTAAACAGACATATATTTCAATATATATGTGCACATATAATTTTACGCAAAAAAAAATATGTTCAAATATATACGACATATATTTTTATATATTTTTACATCTATATTTTTGTGGAGTTTCGAACTGCTTGTTATGAATATTTTTCACAATCTGATAGATCATAATATGTATTCATTGTATTAGAATTTAGTGATGATTGAGTGATTAAGTGACTGAGTGTTTAACACACTACATTATATATACTACTTTATATATATACTTTATATATACTACTTAACACACTACTTTATATATTATATATTAAGATTTTTTGTATCAATTTTGGATGGCCGCAAGGAGTGTCGACTTCATGGCCAATTAAATAAATAAATAATAATAATAATATATTGACATATATTTTTCACATAAATATTTTTCCGTGCGGGATTCTTTACATTTAATTGCTAATAGATTTTTTAACGCGAAATATTTCAACGAAAATTAAATTGAACCATCAAAACTTGCGTAAAATTTCCAAATTAATCTCTCTTTTTTTAAAAAAAAGTTACAAATTATGACATCTATGAGACTTTTTCTCAATTAAAAATAAAAATACTCAATCATTATTACCAGGACCATGAAAAAGCTACCTAAAAATCTTTTTCTTCCCTTAAACGTGTGATTGCAAACCATCCCAAACCAAAAAAATCACACCTATATGTCCAATTATTCTCAAACAAAAATAAAAAATATAATTTCCTATTCAAGTTTGAACAAATTGAATTTAATCATAATCTTTATCCTGTCTCGATTGGAATAACATCAATCCAGGCGGCTCTGTGTCTTATGTCTTCCGTCTTAGGTCTATCTACATTATTCCCGATTAGGAAGCGAACATACAATATATCCATTCGCACGTGTTCTCAATGAATGAGAATAAGGAGTAAATAGTTGTAAAAAAAACGTATACATTACACGCGTCATTACCATGCCCCAGACACACATGCGCGGCTGGTGCTCTAAGACAAAGCAGTTGTGACTGAGCAAGTTGTGTTACTTTGAAAAAGAGCTACAAAAAATGAACAAGTAGGTGTCTTGAGTCTTGAGTTAATACAACTACTGCTCCACGGTATTATATAGGTTCAGCAAGCTCACCAGCCTCTCCATGGGTCGAAGATGCTTTTAGATGAATCACTTCTCAGTTCGTGGTACTTGTCTTTTTTTATCGGCACAGACTAGACCCGTTTCCTAAACTTTAAATTTTCTCAAACTTACAAGCTTCCAATGTCTTGTACCATAAAATAATAAAATATATTATAAGAAACGCTGGTACACAAATTTTTTGCTTGCTTTTTCGGTGCTCTGATTTAGTGGTACTTTTTTAACTAGGCTGGCTTGAGGGTTCCTCTTGGGTGATTGCGGTCGCGTGGCACTAAAAAAACTACACCGATTCGGCGCGAGCAATAACCGAAACGAGTAGACATCGTACCGACATCAACCTTTTTTTGGGGTATCGGTTATGCTGGATCTATAAATAAACTCTGGTGGGATTCGAGTACACTCGGAAACTTGGTTTGTTGATTGCAATCGGGATTTTGTTTAGTGTTCTCAGTATTTTGCACGCCTCATAAAGCTCAGCGTTTGAAGTTGTGCTTTTCACTCTTTGCTTGTTTCTCAAGGTCAAACAATATTCACAACTTTTTCATTAAATTTAAAAAAGCAATCACTTTGGACGGCTCAAAGTATGTAATTTTTCACTAACCATGAGAAAATTACGGTTATAAATGTTATTTATAGTTCTATTTTTTATTTTTTGTCGGAAACAGGCTCAAAAATTTCGTTTAAGTATAAAAATAAACTTGTAAAAATTAGCTCTTCATTTTAATATTAAGAGGCTCCACATCGCACTTATAGATTTTTCATAAGAATAATATAGAAAACATTCTTTTTGCTTCTTCTGATTTTTGTTACATATTAATCAAAGATCATACAGATAATTTTGTGGAAAATTTAATGTTCTACAAAAAATGTTTTTTATAATTTTTTTATCAATTAAACCCTTTAAAAATTATTTAAACTCGAAATTCAACTCATACAAAATATTGAAATTTTTTTAACTTTGTGGCGAATCTATTTCATTCTGAAATTTCGCTGCTAAAAATAATTTTTTTATTTTTTCTACAGTTCTGAGATTATCTCAATCAATTTGTAACAGCAATTTCAAAAAAGTTTGTTTTAGGAACTCATTATTAATTTAAAAATTTAATTAAATTTGTACTATTTTACATAAAATTTGCTCAACTCGAAAAAATAGTTAATTTGCACGAAATCTTTTAAACTTAAGGTACATTTTTCTGTTAACTATATAGACACAAATCTCACAAAATTTCAGCTAAATTGATAAATAATTTTTAGAGTTACAGCACGAGTATTTTTGAAAATACAGCTTCGATAAAATCGCGTTCAAAGTGTCGGTATAATAAATAATTAAGGTTCTAAAACTCTCGAATATGTAAAATAACACTGTGAATATTCAAAACTTTTATTTTTCCTCTTACCATTGAACTTTCAGCAGTTTGAATTTTCGAAATATGAATTAAAAATTTCAATTTTTTTTTAATATCTAAAGGGATTTCCTTCCTTAATATTTTACTCAGTCGACGTTGATAATCTTACGTGAGTCCGATTTGTAGCGATTTTATTATATGCATCCACTTAACTGTACATATAACTCTTATTTTTTGTGTCTGTTTTGTCATCTTAAGGTTTTCTTCTCACGAAAAGCAGCACAAGACTCGGCTGCTGCGGATCGGTGCGATCGCTATCGAGTTCTCGTGGTACAAGGCAAAACAACCCGTCGAGAAACACAAACGTTTTACACAACATGAGGTTAAAACGTACGTACCAACAGAGAAAAGAGTCCTCGTAGTTTTTAAAGTCGAGTTTTTCAAGGTCGAACTGCTCTCAATTCAACATTTACTATCTGTCTTTCTTATAATTTATTTTTATTCTCATTCTTTTCCCAGCAAACACTCTACTCGGTATTTTGTATTTCTGTGTACGTCCTTTATTTTTTTTCCCTCCTTATAATTTAGTTCCTCAACGAAACAGAAAGATGGTGCCTCGAGCAATGGTGATTTACGGTTAGCGTAGGCGTCCAGCGTTTGCCACCGAACCCTGATAAAATTTGTCCACTCGACATAAATTCACGAGTACGAGCATCTCCAAGCTGCATTATATTGGTTGTTATTTTTTCATTTTTGTTTATTTCTCATTCATACTCACGCGTTAACTTATCATTATCATTATCATTATCATTATCACACAAAGTTGCTTGTGTACGTTCACCAGCGAGATCATGCATGCACACTCAACTCAAAAAGTTCAATCTCAAAACCAGTTCCCAAGTGCAGAATTGCTCACCGTGGGAAACAATAGCTTTTCTCAATTCATTTTCTCACATCAGATCGAGCTGTTACGTGCAGATCCATCATCGATCGCCAACTGGCTCTAATAGTTCTTATTTTGGATCGGAACATTTCGTTATCTAGATAGTGTAAATTTCAAGTTACTCTGTACAGTGTATGGTGTATAGAGTACACGCATGTCCAATCTCAATCGTTACCCAATTTGGTAATGAAACCGCGAGAAATTTTTTCTTTTTATTGCCAAACACTCTTTTAGAAGCGTTTTAATTTTAGAAACTTTTGTAACTTTAACTAATCATTTGACAATTTTTATTTTTCATTCTGCACTTTTAATTGAAGTATCTTTTTTTTTGACAAGAGTAGATGATTTTTTCTGATGTGGTTTTTTGAGGCATGATTATAAATGGTTACTTTTTGTTTATCGAAAATTTGTGAGCGATTTTTAGTTAAAAAAATTAATTTGATTCGAAAAAAAAAATCTTTAACCTAAAAATTTTTTTGTCTTGAATCGAGAAGGAAAGTTTTTGAATCAATAAAAATTTTTCAAAAAAGCTAAAAAAAATTTTAACCTTATTTTTTTTTTATACTTATGATTACAAATAAAAAATATTTATTATTTAAACATTTTGATCTTTGTTTCAGTTTTAGCTTGAAAACATCATAATACTTTTTCTTATAAAAATTTCATCAATATTCTAGCCTTGAACAATTTTGTAATTTTATTGCATCAATATAAATTTTTAATTTAATTCCCGACATGACTTTAGGATAATACAAAACTTGGTAATTTATTTTACTTGATATTTTATTTCGTTTGTTACTTGGAATATCGTAAAAAATTATGAAACTATGAATACACTTTCTATAAATTTTATAAAAAATTGAAATCTCATTTTTTAAAGTAAATATTTGTCTTCGATTATTGCAATTTTGAGAATGATACTTTTTATAATTATCTCGTAAAAAACTATACTAATTTTACATTCCATAATTACATTTAAAATTTTACTCAAAAATTCAAATTTTAGATCTTGTACACTTACTTTTACCTCATAAAATTTATTTCAATAAAAATTACAAAATACAATTAAATGTAGTAGCCAATAATGTTGTAGTTTATGGATTAACCGATTAGATTCACGGATTAAGTTATCTTGTCTAATGTCTGAATAAAACGAGTCAAGCATGAAAAAATGAAAAAACAAATTAATAAAAGTTTGCGATTAAGAAAGAGAGGAGATTGCTCGATCTAACAAGTACACATTGAACCATACCATGACTATCTCTGTATATATATGTATATATTCCTATACAAGACTACTCTCTAGTAGCGCTGTTTGATGCGTATCACGGCTCATTAGCTCTCGAGTGCAAACCTAAGAAAAGTGATAGCACACACTGCATCCATACGTTTATACATTTATACTGTACTTATACTCATAGTCATTAACAGTATGCAAGTACACAACCAATTACAACTCTATGTTGTATTGTGGTGACTTACTATCATGGAACACACATGCAAGATTACTTATATAAGTATAAGTGCTTAAACATTACCAATTATGGATTATTAATTGTCAATTAAACAATCAAATGATAACAAAAAAAATAATAATAATAACGTGATTGTTTTGTTTGTTTATTTGACTACAGATCTGAATTCAGAGTACATTGATATGCCGTTTGGACGCGGCCCAGGTACGCCGGGTATGCCAGGCTCAAACAGCCGGACCAAGCGGATGAGAACAAGCTTCAAACATCATCAGCTAAGAACGATGAAGAGTTATTTTTCCATCAATCACAATCCAGACGCAAAAGATCTTAAGCAGCTTTCGCAGAAGACCGGATTGCCAAAGAGGGTACTACAGGTGAGTTTTATTCTGTTTCAACTTTTAGATAACTGCTGCTGTTGCTATTGCTGTACAACTGTACATGTAAGCCGTATATTTATATATAGTAGTATAATTGGCTCGCTGCCAATCAAATTAGAATTCAACAAGTCCTAAATCAGTCTTTACTTCACCAACAGTCTTACCAATTATTCTATAAAAGTTACAGTCCTGTTTATAAACCGCAATACCACGCTCAAAATCATTAGATTAGAAAAATTTAACCTTAAATTAAGGACATGAGAGATTTGCTGCCTGATTTTAAGGTTGATTTTAAGTTTTTATGCTCTTGTTGTGTGATTACTGCTCTGAAAAAAAAAATATTTGATTCAAGAAATATATTATCTTCTAAATTTTTTTTTTAATTTATGTACACGGAGAGAAATGTATAGGAACCTTTCCAAAAATTATGAGAATGGTTCCTATAATAAAATTATCATTATAGGTATCAATCCTATGCTCATTATGGGAACCATACCCATACTTTATTGGAAACGTTCCTATACAATAATGGAATAGCTTCAATATATTATGGGAATGGTTCCTATAATATTATAGGAATAGTCCCTATATTATTAAAGGAATGGTTCCTATAATATTATGGGAATGACGCACATAATAATAGAAAAATGTTTATGTTCATAATAATGAAGCAATCACTTCAAAATTATAAAGTAATTATTATATATTTCTTTGCTAGTAAATTTTTTTTTTGTAAATAAAAATTGATAACTCAGTTACTATTGTGTTAGATAATATTGAAAAATATTGTAGTAATTCTAAAGTTTCTCTAATAAAAGGGATATTTCCTCACTATACAATTAGAAGAGCAAAATAGATATGGAAATTCATTGCTTATTTTTACAATTTCATTTTATTTTTAAAACAAATTATTTATTTACAATACATACGTTGAATATTTATTAAATCCACCTTTTAGGTATGTACATTTTATTGTTTATATGAACAATATTAGTTATTTTACATATTTCAAATGATGTTATTGGGAAGCAAGTAAAATTATCGAAATTACTAATAATTTCAAATGCTTCAAATTGGTCATCGAAGTCACAAATAACTTGAGTTATAATGATAAATATCTCAATATTATTAGGCATCATCACTATAATATTATGGGAATCGTTCCCATGATATTATAGAAATACTTCCTACAATATTATAGTAACTACCCGAGTCAGAATAATGAACCTACATAAGCCTACATGAACCTACATGAGCCAGGACAATTTTTAATTGTTTTGATCGATATTTTTATCTTTAATTGTTTTGATTGATCAATATAACCTCGCAAAATATACTTATAGCAATATTAAATAGTACAATACAAATAAATTTAAATAGTAACTAAAAATTTATTGATAAAAAAACTTAAAAATTCAATTTATAAATTAAATAATATCGATCAAAACAATTGAAAATTATTCTGTAGGCTCATGTAGGTTCATGTAGGCTCATATAGGTTCATTATTCTGACTCGGGTATTCTTATATATCATGGGAACCATTCCTATATATTATAGGAATCATGCCGATATTACAGTTATAATTATAGGTATTGTTCCTATAATTATAGGAACAATTCCCATAATTATAGTGACATTTCCCGAAAATGATGGGCACAATTCCCATAGTTTAAGTAATCGCTCCTAAAATGGTATAGGAAAACATTTGATTAAAATTATAGGAACGATTTCCACATTTTTCTCTCCGTGTACAGAATCAAAAAAACTAAATAAAGAAGAAAATTTTTTGATAGAAAAATTTTACTATATCGAAAAAATCTTTTTTAAAAATTTAATTTTTCTTTCGAACTTGAATGCAATATAATATTATTAACGTGTAAAAGTGTAAAAATAAATAATTCAAAGTTTACAAATAGAAATGCAAAAATATCTTTAAAAGCTATTTTAAAAACATCAGTTATTTTATGAAAAAGAAAGACAATAACCTTGCAAGTTATTTACACGAATAAACGTTTAAAACGAATCGAAAAAAAAATTTTTATCCATAACTATAAATACCCATAAGTACTCATACGACATATAAATTCCGGAACCTATGAATTCAAGACGGGTTAAAAGAAAAATGTGGTAACAGTTACAGAAATGAGTGGGTCGTTTTAACGAGGACTAAAGAGGGTAGACGACGATTTGCGTTTAGCTATTGCCGGTCCAGGTTGAAGCTCAACTCTACTCAAAGATGAACAAGAACAAGAATAAAAAAAATAAGAACAAGAATAAGGAGAGGAAGAACACGGATAACGAAGAAAAGCAACAGCGTCGACGGAAATATCACGAAAGCACAGCCGTTCACGTGGACCGGGACGCACTAATTGGGAGACCAGCGTACATACTTGCAAGCACCGTCTACTCAAGTCCCGTGAATATTTTTATAGGGCGTCGTACATAACTCAAACAAGTCCAACAAAATATGAAACTAACTATGTACTTCACCCGAAAAAAATCTAAAACTCTTCTCTAAAATATCCGTGATAAAATACGGACGATTAATCTTCCGCAATGCATCTACTGTTTCCTTCATTGACATTCGCTAAATCACCTACTTTTTTTTTTCTTTTGGACCACCTTGAGCTGAGGGTAATTCTGATTAGAATTTAGAAGTGCGTGTATTTTTTATCGTTGGCTTGAAAATAATATATAAGCCTGAAAATCGGTAGTCGCGCTCACTCTAGAACTTATGTTTATAAGTCTAACCTTACTTGTGATTGTTATGAATGTATCTGTCTTGTACTCTCAACTTTCTGCCCTTGTAGTGTAATATACTATTAATGGCTAGATTGAATAATTTTTTTTCAGCGTTAAGATACTTTTGATCAAAATGAAACAACAAAATATTGAGCTGCCATTTAAATTTAAAAAATTTTTCATGTCAGATAAGGAGATCAAAGAATAAATTAAGTTGAAAAATTTATTTTTTCAAAAGTCATTATGATTAAAAAATTCACAACACAAGCCATTAAAGTAATTTTTTTTCCAAAATAACAATTGATTAAAAAAAAATTTTGATAAGTTGAGCATTCACTTCGGCTGCCCAATTTCAAAACACAGTAATTGACAATTGTAAGATTTAAAAAAATTTTTCTTGTTAAAAAAAAGCTTGCGCACCTAATTGATAAAAAATTTGATTTATGAATAAATAATACTTGAATATAAATATTTTTAAGAAAAAATACTTGAAATTAAGGTTTAAAAGTTATGAGAGGTTTACATACATACACACATACACATACTGTGTTTTAAAATTGGGCAGCCGACTTTTCTAAATTATTATTTTTGTTTAGATTTAAAATGAAAATTTTGATTTTTTTATTATTTTTAATCAAAATATAAAATTGTTATTTAGCCTTAGATTGTCCCAGGCTTTTATTATTGATAATGTAGAAAATAAAAGAAATTAATTTTTTGAATTAATTTAAGCTGAATATCTCAAAGTAAGCTCAAAATTAAAAAATGAATTTTTTTCTTCAATAACTTCCTTTTTTGCCAGTATGCACACAATACATAAAAAAAAAAATTAACTTGATTAACGAGGAAAAATCTTGAACCAAGAAAATAAAATGATTTTGAAGAATTCAATTATTTCGAACCAAACAAAAAAGTTCTCAAGCCAAGAAAAGTTTCCACATTTTGTCGAAAGCACCTCGATGACATCCACAGACGTTAAAAAAGTGGAGTTGAGTAGCGATGGAAAGACATATCCTCACACAGCCATACTGGAATAAAGCGAAAGAGGTCTCCTTTCGAGGACAGAGAATAATAACGGGGAGGCAGGGGGAGGGCTATTGTATTTGGCGCAGAACGACGACGACGACGACTACGAATACAATTCTAAGGGGTTTTGCTTGAAAGTGTGCGCCATCTTGGTTGATATTGATCGCGAGACGCGCGAATACTCGCTCTCAGCTCACCTCCTCTCTTCACCGCCTATAATATACTATATACTGTGTATTATCCACACATATATATCTATAGCAATGGTATATATCTAGCAGTGTTGTGTGCTCAGTTCAGTTCAGGTTTCCTTCCCTTGTTGGCTCGTCCTTTCGTCCGTACGCTTCTAATATCATAGGATTCTCTTGGGTATCCACGAGGGTGGAGACTCACCAAAATGGCGGATTTATTCCATCTCTGTCCAGAAAGACATCTTGTTAGTTTTTATTGTCACTAAGGGTAGTTTGACTCTTCGAAGATAATTGATATGTTTATTGCTTGTTTATAAGCTCGGAAGCTTACGAGGGGTGAAGAATAGTCAGAGGCATTTTTAGAAAAATCAGTTAACTTTTAAGTTGTGAATTAAAAAGTACAAAGTACATAAAGTAAGTTATATTTTTCTCGAAAGTCTAATTAAGGAATTCCGCTCCAAATCTTTCATTAAATAATTATTAACCCTATTCACTAAATTATAAAACTTTTGGACATTAGAAAATCATACTAAGGTACCGGATAGTAAGACTCAGTGAACAGATTTTTACTATGTAGTATATAATGCGTTTAAGCAACCCTGCGCTGAAGGAATAACTCGGATTTCGATCTAAGCGATTAATTATTAATTAAAAAAAATTACTTTTAATTGTAATTTTGATGATGGTAAAGCTGCTGGAATTCAAATTTGGCGTTTGAAAATCAAAGATACAACACAAGCAAGTTTGTGTTTCTTTTATGACCACTCTTAAATTAATGACTCAATCTTTTGGAACAGCCTACTCTTTATGGAGGCCTCGAGGATCTAAATCGCAAAATATTACCGCTTCCCAGATAATTCTTCGAATAAGTACGCTGTAACTTTTAAATGTCTGATTTATACTAATTCCGGGTTTATGTTCCATGATAAAATGTTTTATTGGAGAGCCATTGAACGTAACAGTTTAAATTTGGGCTTGAAGATAATATTTTTTAGTAAATTAAAGTAAGGTACCGACAGGTAATAAGGCCTAAGGGATGTTTGTGATGAGATGAAAAATATCCTATTTAATCAACAAGTTTTCATGTTAATCATTATTCAAGTACTTTTTTTTTAAATATTGACAAGAAATGGTTTCTTTTATCATAAATAAAAATAAAATTACTCGTTAAAAAAGCTTAATAATTATGACTTATTTCACTATAGTCGGATAATTTCGGCTTATTTTAACATAATTAAATAATTTGTACTATAATTTAAACATCTTTAGTACTATTTTGAAATTGATAAAATTATTGATCTCGAATACCAATATATATTAATTTTAGTATGCTAAACGAATATTACCTTTGTTATCTTATTACAGTTCAAATATTTTTATTCATAGTAAAAATAACTATTTTTTGTAAATATTTAATCGAAAATGTCCTTAAAAATAATTAACATTATAAATCTGACCATGTTGATTAATATTTCTCAAGTTGTATCATTTATTGACACGCCGATTGTATTAACTGACTCAAATTTCAAATCTTGTAGATCCCCTGCAGCAAGATATTTTACAAAAATTAAATTTTGGTGTACTTGCACGTAAATGAAAAATAAATCAAAAGTTCAAGCAAGTAAAAGAAAATAGCATATATGCTACTTAACTGCAGTAGATTCAGTTTGATTTACAACAATTATAAATAACCCAGCAAAACAAAACTGCGGTCTATTTCGATACTCAATGAGATCACATGCCGGATGTCTGATAGTATTTATCGCCATTTATGGTGTATATATGTCCCTGCGTGGTGACGCCGCGTAATCAGTCTATGTTTTGCTACGAAGGTCAGATCTCGTGTCTTGTGTCTTGTGTTATGTCTCTTTATCTATATCGTGCCGTACTTATACTAAAGTCTGTATTTATATGTATACATATATACAGAAGGTGTTTACTGTTTGCAGAACGGTAGTCAATCTTAGAGCAATTGCAAGACTTGAATTAATTGGATCAGGTGGCTTTCAGCGGATAAAGAACGAGTGAAAATCAACGCGACTTAAAAGTCTATAAAATGCCGCTGCGACACTTATAACCTCTTCTTCTATAACTCATTTCAATTTGTATTTAATTACACCTTGTGTATTTCTTTTTTATTGACAAATCGGCTCTATTAATTCAATTACTATTTGCTAATGCTATTACCAACGGGGTTTGTTCTTTTATTTTCATCCTATCGATTATTTTAATATTCATTTTTTATTTAGTTATATTTATCTCTAAAGGAAGAAATAAGTTATTTCACTTGAATGTAATATTATCTACAATTCCGTCAAAACAGACCCCGAATTTTCATCAAAAATTAAATTTTTTTTTAATTTAAATAGTATATTACACTACAAGGGCAGAAAGTTGAGATTCCTGCACGAGGCGAAGCCGAGGGCATCATGGCGCGCAGTTCAGGGCTCTCACATTTCTGTCCTCGTAGTGTATGTTAGTTTTCTTGCTATCCGTTTGAAAGTACGCAAAAAATTGCGTTGAAAAAAATTGATGCCTGCCCCCGACATTTGTGGCACGAACGAAGCGAGTGCTGCTGGTCGGGGGGGGGGGGGCAGGCATCAAATACACCTGTCAATAAAGTCAATAGATTTATAATCTATCATATTACTACTTTCTTTTGAGAAAAGATCTTAATTTAATTAAATAAATTTAAAATTATAAATTAACTCTGATTTTAAAAATAAAAAAAAAATATAAAAATGAAATAATAATCGTAAAATGCATAGAAAAAAAAAAATTAAGAAAAAAACGTGTATTTTTTCAAATAATTATTTGTTCAATAATGAATTTATTTATTTGAAAATATCTATCAGAATAAAAAATATTTCTCGTTTTTTTTTGTAATTTAAATATTTAATAAGTCTCATTTCATTAAAATAAATATTTATTTTCTTTAATTAACTTAGTTTCAACCTAAAATCATCGACACATAACAAGACAGATACATTCATAACAATCACAAGTAAGGTTAGGCTTCTAAACATAAGTAATAAGTGAGCGCGACTACCGACTTTCGGACTTTCTGCCGCCTCGTGTCTCGTTGTCTTAGTGTTGGTATATTTTTTCAAACTTTTATATTTCACATTTTTTCACAAAAAAAAAGTTCTTGAGTCGTTTTAATTTTAATTTAATTTTATTAATTAATTTTGGAAAAAAAGTTCATATTTATTTCAATTTTTATAAATATTTGATTTTTTTAATTTTAATAAATCAAAGAATATAATTTTATTTAGAATTAATTAAAAATAAAATACTTAAATAAATAATTTTGTATAAAAAAAAATTTAACAAATAATTTTTTTTGTATCATTCTAGGTATGGTTCCAGAATGCACGAGCAAAATGGCGACGCATGGTCCTTAAACAAGAAGGGAAATCCGACAAATGTGGAAGCGTAGACGGAAACTCATTAAATGAACTTGAGCTGTATGGCAACAGCGCCGGAAGTGGAGGACCTCCTATGAGTCCTCCTTTTATGCTCGGAGGGCCTCATAGCCCTGCTTCACTTGGTTCGCTCGATTGCGCGTGATTTTAAAATCATATATCACACTCCTTGACTAAAAAAAATTTATTAAAATCAATAAAATAAAAACGGTATGAAAATCGTTGAGTCACTGGAACAATTGTAAAAATAATAATAATTAATAACTAAAATGAACAAATTATAAAATCGCATTAACTTACTCAGAATAATTAATGCACTGTAGTTATACATTGTTTATATATATATGAAAAAAATGATATTAATAATATAAAAGCGACCTACGCTCTTATTTGTATTATAGTTAGCAAAAAAAAATGAAAAATGATAAAAAGAAGGTAATTATTAAGTAAATAGATATTAAAGTAATTATAGGTGTATTTATTGTAGACAAAAATAGAAAAAAAATTTGTCGCTAATTAAAAAAAAAAAAAAATAATAATTGAAACAATATCCCGGATGATATTGAAGTCATAGACTTTGAAAGTAAATTCACTTAGGATTAAATTATACGTGATTTTGTATTGCGATAAAATTTTAATTCGAGTGTACGGATGATTTATTTTTAAGAAAAGAAATTATTATTGAAGGAAATTGTACAAGACATGAATTAAATATTTATTATTTGTAAGATTTACCGAGTCAGTGAAATTAATTTTAATAATTAATCTATCAATGGTATTTCTTTGTAAATAAAATTAAATTTAAATATAATAAATGTTATTCATTAAGGCAAATGTTTCTTATTTAATAAGTTACACTTACATTTTACACTTTTTTTTTGGTCCAAAAAAGTCAATTGGTTCAAAATTTTTTCAAAAATCTTGAGAAGATTTAAAAAATAATATTTAAAATATTCTTTGTTTTAGTACAAATTATTTATTTTAAACATACAAACTTTAAAAATATTAAATTTTGGATTTCCAAAATTTGGTTTTGTCAAAATTTTCAAATTCAATTTTAAAAATAAAAATTGTAAATTTGATTAAACAAAATGTTTCAATTTTCAAAATTTGACCAAAAAATTTTTTGAACTAAAAGTTTGAAAATTGTTTTTGTTTATTTTGATTGAAAATTTTTCACTTACCAAATTAGAGACAAAAATATCTAAAATTTTGGCTTTTAAATAATTAAAAAAAAAAGATTTTGATTGTAAGAAATGTTATTATACTAATGAAATTTGTTTACTATTTTTGGAAAAATATATCTTTAATTTATGAAAATTTTTCAAATATTTAAAATAAAAAAAAATGCTTGATCATTTGGGCCAAGATCAGAATTACACAATACAAAAAACTACCAACACAATAACAACATTGAGCTATAGTATAGTAGGAATGTATTGCATCAGGTTGCGGTCGTTAACTAAATGTAATAATTATTTTTAGTTATTACTATTGGCTCCTATAATTATTATAGCGTTATTTAATAAATTCGACAGACAATTGCATTATTATTTTACAAGATGATGAATTTTTTCATTGAATATATTTTGACAATACTCATGAATTAAATTGTTATTATTTATCCTCAACTATCCACATCCTCTTCACCTTCTTTTTTACAATAATTAAGTAGAGTCTCTTTGAATTGATAAATAATTTATCCACCTCTATTTCTGGTGTTATACGGCGTGCAGCAAAAATGGGTTAGAAAAAGCGAGATACATCAAATCAGCGCTTAGATTTCTTCCCAAAGAATAATAATAAATCTGGTGGTTTTAGTTGTGAGAAGAAAATTACCTACATGACTTAAGGATAAAAAAATAAAGTAAGGAGACTGATGGCAAGTCTCTGTAGAATTAAGCGCCGATGGTAGTTTATAGTTAATAGCTAAAGGGACGCGCCATGGAAAACAAGAAGAGGAGAAACTTAGCTTGTACAGACCAAGTATGGTTGATATCTTGACGAGAAGTAGAAAGTCACTGGATATATATACATTTTTCTTTGGGTACTTTACCATGCTGCTTGGGCATGTTATATTTCTTAGTGGACTTATATGTGTCCAGGAACGCGAGGTTCGCACTCGTTGCTGTTATATGAACGATATATACCTTCATGCCGCATTACAGTAGAAATCTAAAGATTTAAGCTTTTCCTAATTTTTTAATGATCATTCCAATGGAACTACATAAAATATTTAAAAAAAAAAATATGTGGCAGAAATTCAACCGATGGCAAAATTTGTCTCAAATTAAATTTATACAGTAATAGAAATATGTGTTAAAAAATATTATTTATTACCTATTTATGAATATTTGTTGACAGACTAATAAAAAAAAAATTTTAATTCTTCATATACTTTTCAAATCAACTGTACTACACTAATTTTCTAGATTAAGCTCAATCTTTTGTTAAGCGAAGCATGCAATTAATCTATTACAAGGTCTAATTAAACTTTTAAAAAATTGTGATTTTTGGATGATTTTTAATTAATTTAATCACTTTAAAGTGAAATTTACTCCAAGAAAGATTATCATTAATAAAAAAAAATCCTTGAAGTGATTCTTTATTTTTTTTATTGAATAAAAATAAAAAGAAAATAGTTGCTACTTATTTAAAAATTACAAAATAGTTATTAAAAAATTAATATAACCTTTTTTCTTATTTTGATGTAACAAATAAATTTTAATGTTTAAAATTAATTACATCAATAATTTTTAATTTCTACAAGTAGCATTTTTTGATCATTTTTTTCTATAATAATTTATTTGTTAAGAATTTCTAAAATTTGCAAGTTAATTTCAGCAACATCAACGTAATTAATATTAATAATTAATCATTTTTTATTCATTACGTCAAAAAGACTCAAAACTAAAATAATCTCTATTAAAATTTGGTTCAATATTCCAGAAATTGTTTTGTCGAAACCTCGTCAAAGCGCCGAGATTTCGTGCTTCAGTTTTTTAAATTTTGTTTTTAATTATTAGTGTAGATGGATAGGAATTTTAAATAAATTACACTCGATGTTTGGGACAACAGGAAGAAATTTATTGTCCCAGAGGAGGAAAAATCTGATGGTCAGATAAAAAACCTCCTCGATGATAATTACAAGAAATTAATGTGTGTGCTATTGTTATTTCGTCAGGATAGGACCTGAGCTATTGTTATTTCGTCAGGATAGGGCCTGAGCTATTGTTATTTAGTCAGGATATTACCTGAGCTATAAGAATAATAAACTATCTCTTGGTGAGAATAGTTTAATGCGTATTGCCAAATGTAGGCGAATACTGATGACTCTTCTGGAGAGTGCTGTTAAATTGTATGTGTGTGAGAGAGAAACGATCACAGCCAAGGAGGCACGATCAAAACCACGGGCCGTCAATACCCAAAAACGTGAGAAAGAGCTCGGATGTATGGCGTTAGTCCGGATTACCGTGTAATTTCTATAAAATTGCGTTTTACCGAAAATAATTGAATTCATGAATATGATTCGAATGATAATAAATAAAATGATGTTAAACGATGTGATTTTTGAGAATGTCTCAATTGTACTGTATGATGCGTAATATGCGAGAGCGATTGCGTGAAAATTACTACTGATCCAAGGGCCTCAGAGCAACTGGTGGTACTGGCCACCCACCGCACGAGCAAATTCGGTTTTTCCTATACGGCCCCGATCGGCGCTATACCGTTCTGCGCATCCGCCGTAACTTGTCGCCTACGAGGTCTCCCGAAATTGTTCGAGAAAATTCTCGTTGAAGCTAGAGCTAATATATAGATATAGTCATCTGATTTCGTACGCCCACGCTCTCTCTCAACAGATATAGATGTAATTGTATAGTATAATACATGCATGACTCTACTCTGCACACACACACGTTTATGGTCTATCGTATAGGTACGACTCGACTCGACAAGAAATCAAATTTTTTGAAAAAATGTAGTTAATATCTACAAGCTTAAACTTGAGATAAATTTTTTAGTAATTCAGCATTTAAAACTTGTTTAAGCTAATAGAAAATTTCAGCTGAAAAAAACTCCAAATTTACTCCATACGCGTACAGAAAAAAAGGTTAACTTGAGCCAAGAAAATACTTTTCTTCCTAATTATTTTCTTGAGCGAAAAAAAAATTTTTTTTTGACACAAGAAATTTCACTTATTCCAACAAAATTAATTTTCTTACTTTAAGAAATATGTATCTTGATCCAAGAAAATTTATTTAAGTCAAGAAAATCTTATTGTTTTGAGAAAATTCAGCCTCTTGCTCCAAAAAAATTAGTTCTTGATAGAAGTAAATTTTCTTGTCTTGAAAAAATTTCTCTCTTGCTCCAAAAAATTAAATATCTCGATAGAAGTAAATTTTCATTAACATTTTTATTGGTTAATATATCAAATGGGAAGATCAAATAATATTGAATCATTTTTTTTTCATTCAATATGTATAATTGCACGCTAAAATAATATAAAATGGGTATCAAATATTCAAGAGAAAAATTTTCTCAAGGTGAGATAATTTTTTTCTCACCGGAAGTAGGTGGCGCTGCTTCTCTAAAATATCTAAAAATCTTGATCAACTATAAAAATTTATTGTATCAAGTACTTATGATAATTTGAATAATTTAAATAATCCTTCAGACACTTCCTAATAATTTAAATAATCCTTCAGACACCCGAAAATTTTCTTGAGCCAAGAATTTTGTTCTCCAGTCAAAAAATTTTTCTTTCGCTGTGGAGTGTTTTATTTTTCCATTGCATTACTCGGAGAAATGTCAGTAAAAATTAACTCCTGTATTTTACAGTACAACTGTATGCAATTTTAAACAAACCTCAATCTTAATCTCTAAACTTAAACTCGACAGTAAACTCTAGGAGGAATAAATAAACCCCGACACTAACTGAACAAATTTATTACCAGAATCGCACATAAATATTATTAATACCATTATACATTAAAAAAGAGTGTTTTCCAAAGATATGAAGTATAATAAAATTTATACAACTCAGAGATGGAAGAACATGATGGGGCATGACAGTAGCAACGATCTTAAGTGAGATAGCATACCACGAGAGCATATACGTGCATTCTCTATGCATACACATAAATATAAGCACATATATGTCTGGAAGCAACGCCGAGCTCAGGTACTATACGGTAGCGGAGAATACGACAAGACAACATGGAATCGCGGTGGTAAAAGAGAGCCCAGAGCAAGAATGAGTGTATTATATGTATAAATAAATAACCAAAGTAAATGCATTAAAAGCATTGAGCATTAACTAAAGCAAGCCAGAAGGAGAGTAGCTTTATGGGAGATAAAGAATAAGAAAAACGGGTGATTGTATAAGCGTTAGAATGGTTTACCGGGACCGGGATTCTCGAGTAATGTTGCTTGCTGGTGCTCTAAAGACGCATATCTCTATGCAATGTGTAATGTGTAATGTGCAATGTGCAATGTCTGTACGGTAGGATTATTTCCACTTATGTTAGGTTAGTACATATAGGTGCTTTGCTCTGTAGTACATACTCTACTGTATACGCATCGTAAAGGTACGTACGATATTTATGTTGGACAATTTGCTTCGCGGGTCTCTACTCTCTACACTCTCCGCTCTGCTCTGTGTGTACTGTCAGCAATCGAGTAGCTTACATACGTTTGGTACGTACCTATCCACATAAATGTGTTCCCACGTACCATCGCGGTAGCTTGTTCAATTCCAGCGATCTTAATTAGCCGCGAGGGAAAATCTACTCCATGAATGGCCCGAGGATCCGGAGGCTAAGCTCTGCTTAACTCCTGGTTTTTATTAATTAAACTTTGCTTTATTTTGTGTCATTATGTTCGTGCCGCTTTATATTAAGTTGGTCTTTATGTTATATTACTGTCGGGTGCTTGTTTTCTTTCAGTTTGTCGGTTATGTCAGCTATTGAAGTGTGATTAGTGCTTGTTATTGAGGGAAACTTGTACCAGCTGGATAGAAGTTACATTCTTGTAATATTTATAGATTTATGGGTGATATATAAACGCCTGGAATTTTATTTTGATACTTGGAAGAGTGTTTTGGCTTTAAGAATTTAGATATTTTTTAAATTGAAGATGAAAAGAGGTAATTTTTTTTGGAAATTGTTGATAGAATGTTTTTAAGATTAAAAAAGCAATATTTGGCCACACAGTATACAAAAAGATAGATTTATTGATATTTTGGAAAGTTTTCCCGTACTGAAAAAAAATATATGCCGCATATACGGGGGCAAAAAAAAAGTATGTGGCGTATATATTTTATATGTGCGACGTATATGTATTTTTGCCTGCATATATGCGCATATATATTTTTTCAGTGTGGGTTCCGATAGTTAAAAGGATAATACCCGTAAAAAATTTTTATGATAGCGGTAATTTTGATATATGACATGAATTATAGTCATAGAGTCATATATATTTTCAACTATTTAAATGTACACGTCAATTAATTTGTCTTAATAAACAAAAATTGGTATAATAGTAAATTAAGCTATAAATTAACGTCAGATAAGCACCTTAAGAGAATCAACAATATTATATTTATTTCAAAACTTCAGATCTCAAACTTAACTCTCTTGTAGAGAAACAATTTGGCGACAATGCGCCATCTGTCGGAAATTTTTATCACTACCTTTGATCGTTAAGTTATACATGGAAATATATGATTACATCATCAGACTATGCATGTATACTTTAAGCCATCTCAAGCTAAATATAGCCTATAAAATTCAAAATTTTATTTTTAAAGCGCTCTAAAAAATAATGAACCCAAGAAAAATTACAGATCCAATAATGGAAATTATAGCTTATTCTATTAGCTATAACATGAATTTTATAGAACTTAGATACGGAGTGTTATGCAAAATTCATCATAAGACAAAGGCGGCAAAGTAACTATATTTATCATATTTCTTATGATTTCATAAGCTTTAACAAAAATAGCAAAAATGCTCAAAAAAAGTGAGATAACGTAAATTGAAATAAATTAATTTAATCTTACACCTATAAAATTAACAGAATTAAGTTTTTCTTATATAGACATGGCATAAAAATTTGGAATTCATTACCGGCAGATATTACAGAAATTGACACCTTTGAAAATTTTAAGCAAGCTTGTTTTAATTTCTTCTTGCAATCAATATAATTACCATTGATCTTATAATTTAACATGATAGTTATTAATTAATGTCGGTCTTTAAAATTTAAAATTTAAAATTTAAAATTGTATTGCAAACACTTTATCAAATGTATGCTTGTAAACAATTAACTTTATGTATTGTTGATGGTCCTGAAGGAGCTTAGAACTCCAGGATCAAATAAAATTTATTATTTATCTATCTATCTAGACAGAAAAAAAAATTAACTTGATTCAAGACAAAAATTCTTGAACCAAGAATATAATTTTGAAGAGGGTAATTGTCTTGAATCAAGACGAAAAATTCTTGAATTAACTAAAATTTCCTAAATCAAGAAAAATTTTCTTAAATCAAGAATTTTTCTACTCAAACCAAGAATATTGAGCTCTTCAAAAATATATACTTAATTCAAGAACATTTTTTTTTCTGTGTATAAAATCATAACAGAATTAAGTTTTTTTTTTATCGTTATTAAGTTATTTGTAAAAAAAGTCGCACAATTTAGATTTTTATGCAAAAATAAGAAAATCTTTTAAACATCCACAACTTTCAAACTAATGGTCTGATTCGGGTCATTTTTTAATTTATCATACATAGATAGATGTATTAATACATAGATGTATTAATTTTTGAGCTAATGAAAGTTTTCATCATAACTTGACAAAATAAAACATATCATAGCAAAATTTCATACAAATTCCAATAACATCCAAAATAGTATTTTTGAGTAGTTTGAAAACTTAAACTTTCAACTTTGATTTTTTTCCAAATAATAAAAAAAAGAAACACCTTGCCAATGAAAGAATCCAGCCCCAACATATTTCCGCATCGTCATTGAGCGGCCATTTGTTATACCGATTGTTATAACGTGAGTGAGGACATAAAAAGTAGTATCCTGATCGATATATCCCTGGAGTCATCTCTGGCCAGAAAAATGAATAATATAAATATAATAATAATAAATAAGCAACAAAGAGAAAAACAGGTCGGAGGATGTCGAAAGGAGCGTGAAATGTCCCCACGATATAATATGAGATCGTTCCGTTCGCATAGAGAGACCACTTATTCTCAGGATCAATGAGCCGTGCATGGACCAGATACCAGATACAGAGGAAGAGAATGAAGAAAGAAGAAGAGATCGTTCTCAATGATGTCTCAGCCCGTCGTCGCCCACCAGTTCTTTTGGATCGCTGGCCCTGATAACGAACGATGATCGATGTCTCTGGATCGGTGACAACGGAACACAAGTGATGACAAGTCCCTCACGCTCACTGACTGATAAAACTCTCTGCGCCACCATTATAATATACATATACAATATTCAAAAAGATACTGTGGTTTAGTTTGGCTGTGTATGTAGGGCTGCTCACCAATCGAATATCCGACGCAGCGTGAGATCACTATAACCTGTCGACGCTCTACTCTCGTGTTATATTATAGATCCCCGGTATCGCTGCCCAATACTGATTATTCATGTCATTCATAATTTTAAGATAGTTCTTTTTTTATTTTTTTTCCATTGACTACATCACACGACAACAGATCGATTTCAGAGGAATAATCCGAGCTTAGACCTCAGACATTTAATATGAATACAAATTAGGGTTAATTTTTAGAACTAAAGACTGAGTTTTAGTTTTAAGATTTATTGATTGTGCATGGAAATAATTTTATAAGCGTACACTGAGAGAAAAAAATTATTTTGAAAAGAAAAAGAGCAATTATGTAATGAGAAATTAATTTGTTGAAAATTTTGATGAAAAAAAGTTTTCTAAATTTGAGAAAGAACCATTTTGGATAAAAATTTGCAAAGTTGTATATCTAAAACTATTTCTTTCTAAATCAAAATTTTCCTAAGAAATTGTTGAAAATTTTCAACAAATTAATTTCTTATTAAAACATTGCTCATTTTTTTCAAAATAAATTTTTTCTCTCAATGTAAAAGATAATTTCTACTAAAAATTGGTCACAGAAATTCAGGACAATAATTTCAAACTAAGTGTTGATTCTAGTTAAACGTTTCATCCTTTTATTAGAACGTCCTCAGCAAAGGAAATATAAGTGAAATGATTCATATAAAAAGAAATAATACGAATAAACTAAGAACAGATACAAATAATTTAAGCAGTATTTATAATGACATTTTAAAAGTGACAGCTAGAATTTGAATAATAAATAGTAATTAGATATCCTAGATGGTGCGGTGGTAGTGCTATAGCTTAGACATTACGTACTAAGAGTTGTTAGTATTACAACTGATGTCGTTATGGATGTACTGAATTATTCTGTGATAATTGGTAGAAAAGTTAAATTGTTAATTTTTGTTAAGTTTTATAATATGGACACTAATACTTTATATGTTTCAACAATAATATATTTTAAACTGTGAACTAGTATGATTAAGGTATAATTGTACTATAATTTTTCTACATATAGTTTACACATAATTTTTCTACATAATTTAATTTAATTACACATAATTTTTCTACATTAGGAAGTCCTAATAAAAGGACGAAACGTTCAACTAGAATCAACACTTAGTTTGAAATTTTTGTCCTGAATTCCTGTGACCAATTTTTAGTTATTTATATTTTTTGGACGTGAGCAAGATTTTATAATTTCTACTATTTAATTCTTTCTGTGTACCAATCATACATAAAAATCATAATACAATAATTATCAAGAGAAAAATTCTTGAATAAAGTAAAATTTACTTAAACCAAAAAAAGTTTCTTAATTTAAAAACTCTACTCAAATCAAGAAGATAAAGTTCATCAAAATTGTTTATTTAATTAAAAAATAATTCTTTTTTTTTTTTTTTCTAGTGCACATAAAATATTTTTGACCTACAATATCTCACTAAATTTTCCTGCTTTAACATAAAAAAAATAACTTTTTCTCCATGTACAACCAAACAACCGTCGTTTACGAAAGTAAATATAACGAGAACCTTTTTCCATGTTTTAATTCAAACAAAAATGTTCAACATACTCTTCACGTAGGATCTACAAGCGTATGATTAAACCTTGTCTCATTTGTTGTCACAAAAAATAAAGCATCCCTCAAAAAGTAAATAAATTAAAACAGTAATTTCAGTAGTAGCTCGGACGAACTGTGACATCTTTCAGCTATTACGCTGACTCAGGATAGCAGGTGCAACATCGCTCACTGTCCTCACACATAGTTGTATATATTTATCCATCCATGTGTGGATTCTCCATTCTTTGCCTCTGTTGGTTCTTCCTTCTCTCGACTCTCCACTCTCCAACTTTAACTCTCCCTGGTCGTTTTCTACCCCTTCGGAACTTTACTACAACCGAAAGTCTCTGTGCTTCTGTTTCGTCCCGTGAAACAGCTAATTAGCCCAGTAGACTTTGTGTGCCTTCACGGATCCGTGGAATCTAAGGTTGTTTGTCACCCACGAGACCTAAAGGAGGATGTTGATGCATTTTTAAACAATTTATTCCTCCACTGGCTGCATTTCGATGCTATTGCTGCTGCGTTTCGTTGAATCTACTCAACTCAAAGAAGTAACCGTGCACTTTGAGCTCTTTGATTGCCAAAGTTACCACCGGATTATTACCCAAGGACAAAGAGACCAAGTACAAGGGTATTTGAGCATAGTGTTGGTGTTATAAGACTTCCTGTCGTCGCTTTTGCTTCCTTTCAAACAAGGGTTCAGAGTCTTACTTGTAAGAGAAGATTTATTTAGTAAAAATGATTATTTTCGTTTTTAATTCAAAATTTCTATTGATAGTTTTTTATATTGATAAAAAGTACGGACTTTTTATCGTGTATGAAGAAAAATTAGATGCTAATCTCTAAAATGAAATGATAATTGATTAAAATGTTAATAATATCTCGATTATGCTCAGAAAATTTTTAGTGTTTATACACAGAAAAAATAAATACATTCATTCCTGATTTCATCGATACGTCTCTGGAGAGAATTACCAACTGAAGTCATCAATGTACTTAGCATTGACACTTTCAAGACAAAAGCTTATCAATTTTTCCATGAGCTTGAGGAGAACTTGATGGTGACACGACAAAATCTCCCCGACAAAATTTCCTCTATAAAATCTAGTTTTAAATTATAATATTACTATCCCTGATAATTGTGATGGTCTATTTCGTATAAATATATACAAAAACCATGATAAAAGGGAACAACGACAATTTGAAGCGTACACGGAAAAAAAAATTTCGTTCTGGTAACCTAACTGTAGAGTTACCACAACTATACACAGTTTACTATTCGTTGTAGAGTTACAGTAACATAATGTTATTTAGTTCTGATAACTCAATGTTGTTGAGCTCTCAGAGCTCTACGGGATTGTTCTCAGAGCCAAACGGTATAGTTGGGAGCGCCCTACGTTGCGCAGCAGTGGAGTGCGCTGACATATTTCATAACCTTCTAAAATAACAAACAGAATTATTTTGTTACTCATCCATATTATTAAAAATATATGAGGACAATTAAGTTTCCTGTTTATTTATTTAAGGAAATAGGTTTTTTTTTGTGAAATTAAATTTCGTTAGTACAGTTTTGTATTTATGGTTTTTCAAGGTTCATTTGCAGTGACTGTTAATTTAATTTATTAGTTATATATATTTTGATAAGTAATAAGTTATCTGAATACATTAAAACGACCCCATTTAACACAAAATAAAATTTGTTTTCATTTATTTATCGTTTCTTGTACATATACGGTAGTGATTTTATGTCCAATATTTATTGATATAATTAAGAAAATAAGAAAATTTTGTGACGACCATATTTTTATTTTACAAATAATTTTTATTTGTAATATAAGTTCTATTATTATTTTATTTCTATTATAATACTATTCTTATTTGCCATATACAATTATTGTTGGAAATATAAATTCATTCTGCCGCATGTATTTATTAAATTATCAATACTAAATCGTAAAAAAAAAATTATTAAGCAGACTTCCAAAAATTTGTTATTGTCTCAGAACGATCCTGTAGAGTTGTCAGAGGTAAATAACGTTTAGCTCTCAGAGCTCAACGATGTAGAGTTGCAGGAGCCAAACGGTATTGTTACTATAAGAATACGTTAACCTACTGGAACTTTTTACAACTAACTAACTACTATAGAATTCCTATAGCAAAATTTTTTTCTCCGTGTATTTTTTCGGGGAGATTTTGTCAATCTAAACTTAGTCTGACATTCATCTTAAAATTTCTTGCTTACTTTTATTTCACCTCATTTTAATTGATTGTAAATAGCTGATTACATTTCTCAAATTTTTTGATTGTTTTCACTGTTCTATTAGCGAAATCCAAATATCGTTAAAATATTCATGTAGATCTGTTTATACTCTTACATATACTTTGTACTTTTCTATTTTTGTATTTTTGCCATTCGGCCATTGCCTTGGCATTCAAATTAAATAAATAAAATAACTTTGTTCAAAGTAAATATTTTTCTTCATAATTTCAGTCTTGTTTAACTTTATCTTTTAATTAAAGAAAATTATAACTCTTGGATGAGGATCAAAAAATTCCATTCAGAAAATTGTATTAAAATAAATTTCATTTATTTATGCATTGTAATAATAATTAAATGCAAAGCCGATCATTTTATGGAAAGAATGAATCTTACAACTAACCGAAAAAATTATGTCTGGTAATATGGATGTTGTTTGCTGACGCGCTATTTGATCTTTAAATTTTTATCTGTCCCAAGAAAATATATTTGCTGGTTTGAGAATTAGATTATAATAAGTTAAAAACTTATACTTTTGAGCAAAGTATAAGCAGATTTAAAAATAAGAATTTAGATACCAAGAAAAAAAATTTTGAAAAAATTGGCGTTCTTTCTACCAGTTTTCTTTTAATTTCAATATTTGACCAATAAATCTAAAATCTAATTAATAAATCTTGTTATAAATCTATAATTTTACCTATTCATAATCAGAGTCATCTTTGGCTAATTTTATTAAATATTAATTATAATTATTACCTTCGAGATATCAATTATTATAGCAAAATGTTAAATTATACTTTATTTATAAGTGTTATTTCATTCTAATTAATGGTACTAAACTTAAAAATATAAAAACAGTTGTAAGTTACCTATTATTAAATGAATTGCAACTTTATTTTTACAATGTTTGTAATATCAATGATGTATTTTATTAACATGTTATTTTATTTGTATCTTAAATATTGCCATCTGGCCGATAGGCCTTGGCATAAATAAAGTAATCTAAATCTAAAATGACTTATATACACGGTAAGAAAATTGTACGAAAAATTACAATGAAAACATCGTAATTTTTAGTATCGGATATTGCAGTGCCGGACCAGAACTCAAACATCGTAATTTATACGATGCAACATCGTAAATTTCTATCACTCAAATTAAAAAGAAGTTTAGGTCACCGAAAAAATAATTCTGTATCATCCAGGAATCAAACCTGGTGTCCTCTCCGCCTCAAGTCCAAGGTTTATTCCTTCACGCTATCGGAGGGATTAACTAAAGTTTCTGTTCAGTCACATAATAAGACCCTCGATACAGTAGTTGGTTATCTTTCGGTGGTAGCGTCGCAAACTACTAGACTCTGTCTCTCTTTTATTAAAACATATAGTATGCGTCCTTATTCACTTGCTCTTACGGAAAAAAAATTTACTAAATAACATCGTAATTTTCAATAATTCAAATTGTATTCTGTAGACGGCAGCATCGTAAAAATCGAGATACTGAAAGTCTAGTCCTGGATTACGATGTTACTATAGTAATTTTTCATAGGATTTTTTTCCCGTGTATACCTCCTTTGAAAACAATAAAATATTCGATCTAAGAATATTTTGTCGATTTCTATCCGAGAGTTATAATTGATTCATTGAAGTGTAACGTTCTCTTTAATTAAAAGATGTAAATATTTTGAATCAAGGTTGGAATTTTGAAAAAAAATAGATTAACTTTAAATTATTTTTTATTTTGTGTAGAGCTCGTTAATATTATACTCTCGCTAATGACTGTATTAATATTTTTTCACCATTTTCAGTAATGAAATATTTTTTTTAATTGGTAACGTGATGTTTAATACCATCCACACCGCAAAGTTTCACCAAACCAATACGTTATTAAATCGAACTGGTCCAATTAGCGAGTGGCCATTAAAATTTATTGAAAATTCGGTAGAATTTTCATCAAAAAAAAAAAAAATGAATTCAAATATCAATAGTGTAAAAATCCATCGCTGCTGAGAAAATTTCTCTCCACCCGATCATTAAAAAACTGAAAGAGAAATAAATATCTCAATTTGAAAATAGAAAACTTTCACTGCTCGGTACCCAACTTGAATAATTACAATAATTAGTGGAAGATAAATACATACAACAGTGTAAAGAAGATGCGTGTCTTACACACAAAAGTCGCGAGCGTACCCGCCTACCAAATTTGCCCCGCAGAGCGTGCGGTCACGTATCGTTTGCAGATACCACACGAGAGTACATCAACCGACTAAAATCTTGGCTCTCTATTTTCTTTCTCGCTTCACCACAAAGTTGAAACAAAAAATACCCATCCACACACACGCACATATCAACAGCCATGTATGTGTTTAGTGTTTAGTGTACCACCCTCTTGCGCACGAGAACACAGCTCCCAGCTCTCAATCGCCCGCTAATTACTTACGAGTTAAGATAATGTTCGTAGCCCCATGCGATTTATTGTCCAACGCCGCTGGAATCTTGGACATAACATTCATTTACTTCTTTCGTTAGACAAAAACGTCAAGAAATGCACCTGCTTTCTGCTTATTTCCTCCCATTATTGTTATATGCACTTTTATTTTTATTTTGTATTTATATAAATTTAAACTAACAAACTTTTCACCCCAACATTCGAATTTGTACATGAAGCTCGGAAAAAAATGCATTTATTATAGTACTTTTTCATTCTTTAATTTTGATAAAATAAATTTTATTGCAGACCTAAGAAAAATTACTCATGCTTCTCACCCAAAGAAATTTTCGGTTTACTTTAAATTCCACATGAAATTGTGATTTCTGAACAATTATGATCTTATATTGAATTTAGCATAAAAACATTTCAATTTTCTTATAAAAATGTAAAAATAAATGATGTGTAGAATTTTAATAGTTTTTTTAAGCTTCAAAAGTGAATTGTTGATAATTTGAAAATTTTATACTTATAAAATTAATGAGGTGAAATATTTAATGAACTTTTTTTGGTAAAAATAGGTATTTTTTAATTAACATCTAATTGAGACATTAATATGGAAGTATAATTTGAAATGAACGGAAAAAAATTTTATTGGTCAATCTAGTTTAACTATTCAAAGATCAAAAGTAACTAAATAAAATTTTCATATAAACTCTAATAAATAACAGTCGATTTATAATAAGCAATTATCAACTGCTAAAAATTACCATTTCAAACAGTAAAATCGTGATTTTACTATTCACTTTATAATATTTACCATTTAAACGTTACAATTTACTCTTTACATGGAAGAAAATACTATTTCAAACAGTAATATTTGCTATGTAAATGTCTAAAATATTAAAGTATGATAATTAAGAATTCAGACTTTAATATTTATCATTTCGTACCTAAAAAATGATCTTATGATATGTAAAAAGTATAAAATACAATTACTAAATTTCTAATACAAGCAACGTCAATATTTACAAAGTAAAATGGTAAATTTTAAACGCAACGCTAAAAATCAAACTGTAATTATTGACTTGCTTGGACTGGTAAAATGTATATTTTAAAAGTAGAATTTTTACTGTTTCAAATGTTCAATTCTCCCTGAGTGAGACCCCTTCTCTTTCATCTGAGTTCCCTTTCTCCTCATAATAAGAACTATATATTGAAATGGCAATTTTTACTGTTTGAAACTGTAATTTTTTAAGATGAAAGAGTCGTTATTTACTATAGTGATAGCTACTAATCACTTATTTTGGATATTAAATTATAAATTGTGGCTTTTATACTTTCTACATTGTTCTGTAATATTTATATTTTTGCCACCCCGATGTCCGCTTTACTGTTTGAAACTATAAAAATTAACCGGAATTCGAGTGAATATTACAGTTTACTTTTTTCCGTGTATATTTGATGAATAAATAAAATCTAAAATTTAGCTTTTTTTACATTTTGAAAAAAAAAAAAATTGAATTGAGTTTTTCCAAAATCTATCATAAAATTATGATTTTTTAAAAATCTGAATTCATAATGAATCGAAAAATTTTGTATGCACGCCTTCATCATAGTTGATTTACATGAATTTTTACTGTATGTAAACATATGTGATCATAATTTCGTAATAAATTGAAAATTCAAAAAAACATCAAAATTTCATTTTTAAATCTTGATAACTTTCTGAAGTAATTAATAGAGTTCTGAACTTAAAAAAAAAAAAAAAAATGTAATTAAACAAAAATTTATACTTATTTTTATTGCAAAATTTTAAAGCGTCTAAAATCTAAATTAAAAAAAAAATTTCTAACAGTACAACCTTTATTTCTTATCTTAAAAAAAAACCCTGACAATATCAACATCTCACTAATTAAGAAAAAATTTATATTTTTCTTTATATTTAAACAATCGTCTGTATGAACAATAATAATTGTTGTATATATCGTAATAAATATTTCTTATTTCTTAATTAAAAAGATAAAATATAATGTGGCGCCATTGTCTTACATAACAATCGTTAAATGCCCACCAACGTGGTATTTCAATAATGATCTTCGTCTGAAACCGATCGCTTAATTAGTCCCGATCAATTAAAATAAAAATAAAAATAAAATTGAAGAAAAAAAAAAGTAAAATAAATAACTGACATTTTTATCAACTCATTTGCCGCTATACGCGTGAATCTTATCACTAAAATTTATTATATTGATTGTATTTACATAATTGATCGTTATTATTATCAATATTATCTTTTATCATTAATATACTTATTTTATGATTTAGGATTTATCATTTAATTAATAATCAAAAAGAATAAAGATTTAGATATTCATCATTATCAGTAATGATGATAGTGGTTTATTTATACAAGTTCAAAGCTATTGGGGTGATGGAAATGTAAAGGTAAATCTCCGTGCTCACGTTGATCCCTATGTACTAAAATATTATACCCTAGCCACCTGCATAGTTACAAAAGCTGATGCCGACGACAGGAATATCAGACGAATTTAAACTGATTGATAACTAAAATGCGGGATTTATTGCTCGTTAATTGGCAGATTTAGGTGAGCAGTGCTCGTTAGTTAAAGCTTGATCTTTTTTTTTTTTTTTTTTTTTTTTATTTTATTTATTCGACACACATGCATGCATCACAAAGTATTATGGAATACTTTATTCAAATAGTATTTAATGCAGTACTAAAAACTAACACTCATAACCCAACATTTATAAATTGTTTTTATAAATAATTCTATATTTATTATGATTATTGTTCAATAATCATTAATCATCAGTTTTTGTTATTTGTTCCATAACTTTGAGGTTATCTGAGACTGAAAACTCGCAACCGGTTGAATTGATGACTTCATTCAGATCAACATTAGTAGTCAGTTCAATCAAATGTAAACCTTTTCCTTGGCTTACTTCAAATACTGCTAAATCTGTGATAATCATATCAACACACTGCTTACCTTAACAAAAAAAGAAGAAATAATAATAATAATAATAATAATAATAATAATAATAATAATAATCAATTTAATATAAAAATACCTATTAAAAGCAAAGTACAATTTTCTAATATTCTAGGACTACCATCGCGAGTTATATGTTCCATCGTAACAATTACTTTGACATTAGGTGCAGTAACTAAATCCATGCTCCCACCCGTACCCGTAATCAATGCTCCAGGGGCTATCCAATTGGCCAAATCTCCATTTTTCGATACCTGTAATCCTCCAAGTATCGTTAAATCAAGGTGACCACTACACAGAAAATATATAAGGTAAAAGCCCCAATTATTGACGGGGGTCTAAATATTGACACCATAAATTATTTTTAAATATATTAAATTATCTGTAATAAGAATAACGATCAAATAAATTTTTATTAAATTCTAATTAATTAAAAAATTGAAAAAAATCACATTCAGTTCAAAATATTAAATATTAATTATTAAAAAAAAATAAAGTTAGCACCAGTTCATCAAATCAGCTTACGAGCGTCTATTTTCTTAACAACTTTGGTTAGAAAAGCATTTTTTTTAACTGCCGAGTTTAAATTAATTTTTTCATGTAATTATATGATCTATTTTTTTTTTTTAATTAACAATATATGAAATATTTATAAAATTAAATAATCGAAATTAATTGTATGCTTTATGATATTTAAATAATGGGAGTCAATAACTAGTTCATAATTTTCATGGTGAATCCCATATTGACAGCCAGTCGACAGCGCTATGACGCCTTTTTTTTAAGTATAAAATACGTTATATACGCGATTATATTCAAGGCTTTTAACTGTCAAATAACTCGGCGTGTTTTAGTGTTAAATAAGTTTTTAAATAAATTGTTATATTTTTCATAATAATTATTCATTCATAGAAATTATTATTAATTAACTTTAATAATATTGATTACTTTATATCAAGTTTTTGATAAATAACAATATAACCAAATGATTCGACGCATGTGCAGTAGGGGCGTCAATTATTGGGGTTACAGTACGTCAATTTAGATCAATCAGTTTTTTAACCCGTCAATAATTGGTGTATCCAGATCATATATTTAATTATTTAAAATTAATTAGTAAATATCACTGATTATCATTTTAAAAAAAGAAATTGATTAGTTAAAACATTACTGAAGACATTACCACAAACAAAATTCATCGATATTTATATTTGATTGCTTAAAAAAAATGAAATCATAACTTTGTCTCTTATAGCGTCAATAATTGGGGCTTTTACCTTACTAAAGTTTTTATGTTTCGATAAAATTCACTTATAATAAGTTAAAAAATTTGTTTATATACACTGATAGAAAGGGAACTTGATCGAAGAAAATGATCTTCTTGGTTAAATATATTATCTCTTCGATTAATTTTATTTTTCATAAATGTATCTAATTAATATTATCTCACCCTCTTACAATAGCAGCATTTTCATCAGCGCCAAAAAATGAAGCCCCCGGTAAAGGCTTCAGAGATACTAATCTCCCAACAAATAGATCTCTTTAGAGTCAGGATCATAAGTAAAATTCAAAATCCCGGAGTCAAATTGAAATATTGCGTCTACATCTTTCTTAACATAAGTAGGTGCAAGCATCGGCAATCCTAGTCCCAAATTAACTGCACAAAGTTTTGAAATATTCATAACTTCATAACTTTATGCGATTGTTAATAATTTATTCTAGAGTACTTACCATACATATTATTTTTGAATTCTAAAGCAACGGGCCGAAGAATTATTTCTCTTTTTTTGTTCAATGACGATAAAACTGACGATGCTACCAACTCTAGTACAGACTTTGTTACCTTTAAAATCGAAGAACATCTACAATTAAATTATTTATTTACATCTAAACTTTACTTGTAATAATTTAAATATTGAATCATCATCATTATCACCTTGGAATACTTATCCTTATCATAATTAGATCCTTTGAAAATTCTGTCAACATAAATTCCAGGCACATGAATCTCATCAGGATCAAGTTCTCCAACTTCGACTATTTCTTCAGCTTCAACAATAGTTAATTTAGCAGCTTTAGTATTATGAGATTAGCATAAGTCAATGATTTCTTAAAAACTAAATTCCCAGCTTTGTCAGCCTTCCAAGCTTTTATCAACGCGTAATCTTCAGTAAGAGCAGTTTCCATCACATATTTTCTTTCGTTGAATTCTCTAATTTGTCTCCGTTCACTGAATATCAAAGGATTTTTTTTACTATCAAATTTTATCACCCAATCCCCTGTTTGTATCACTGTACCATGGCCAGGTGAAGTGAAAAAAGCAGGAATACCCGCACCTCCGGCTCTGATGCGTTCAGCCAAAGTGCCCTGCAGAAGTTTTGCATAAGATTAAAGAATTCGAATTTTTATTTTGTTGGCAAGCCTTAAAAAAATTTTCTGATTTGATCATATACTACAACTTAATATTGTTGTAAATACGGAGAAAATTAAATATTCAAAATTATCGTCTTGTTATTGCAGAGCTTTTTTAATTTAACTCAATACGAATTAATGCTACTTATATTATTAAATTAATAATCTCAATTGAAGTATTTACCAAAAGTATAATTAAATTTATAATTCTAGATATTAACCAGAGCTGATAAATTTTATTTTCGAAATAAAATATTTGAAATTCGAACTTTGACAGAAATTAGAAAACGTTTTATTAATGATTAATATCATTTGAATCCGTCTCAGAATGAATTTCACTCCCAGAGGAAGTTATTCAATTGAAAATCATCTACTCCGCATTCACTTCTAAAATTTTTTACAGTGTAATTTAAATTACAAAACTATAATACTAATTATGTCAACACTGGAAAAGTTTGCTACTATCTTAGATGATTAACATAAAAAATTTCCTTTTTCGATGATATATAATTGAATTTTCTTCACGAATGAACATATTAAATCATATTAAGCTAGATATGTGCTAACAGGACATAAAAAATTATATATTATAGAAATGTCAGGCCATGTATGAACATGTCAAATTGTCCAATGTTGCCATATCAGAAAAATTTCTCAGTGGAACGACCTAACAGAAAGCTTACCTGTGAAACGAGTTCTAGTTCTAAATTTCCATTCGAATACTGCTTTCCAAATTCTGGATTTTCGCCTATGTAACATGTTACTAATCGCTTTATTTGCTGTTGAGAAAGAAGCTTACTCAAACCAACGCCATCAATCCCGACATTAAAAGCTACAATAGTCAAATTTTTGCAGCCTTTTGTTCCAATTGCATCAATTAAGTGTTGAGGCCAACCATTGAAACCAACACCTCCTACTAGCAATTTTGCACTATCTAGAATGTCGGATATTGCTTGCACGATTGATTTGACGTACTTTCCGACACTTTTACGCAAGAAATTTACAAAAATTAACTAAAAAAATAAAAAAAAAAAACAGGTTTCTTGATTTGGTTTACTTTAAACATTTCAAGCTTGAAAAATTTTACCTTGTGTGCATTATGTTTCGGAACACAGAAATAAACTCTTGACAAAAGCATTATACTGTACGATTTCATCATTAATACTTAATCTAACTAACTACGTCAACTATGGTTTTTTTTTGGTTTTTAATATGACAATATTACTCTTACTGTACGTAAAAATACAGAATGTAAATAAAAAGTGATTTATACTTTATAATAACTAAGCAGCATATGCTGTACGCTACCGATGAATACTGATTATTCAAGTTAATGTAATGAAAAATATTAATAAGCAAATTAAATATTGTCAGAGTGTATGGGATTGTCATTTTTATCGAAAATTTTACAGGCAGTAATTTGGTATTACTTACACAATTGATTTATATAAATGATGAGCACTAATATCCAATTTTTAAATATTTTTGAAAATGTAGTAACAATGCCGCAAATACTTAAGTGATTTTGAAAAAATCACAACAGCCTATAAAATTGAACGTTAAAAATTTAATGATTAAAATTGTAAAAGATCTCTTTTAACCGGCTTCAGACTCAAAACTTCAAGTTTTATTATAGTGAAATCATTATAAAAATGTATATTGTTATTTGTAATTTACTTTTTGACACTAATTTTTTTTATATAGTTTACGGCAATAGAAACACCACTTACACGAAAAATCTGTTTTATTAAATAACAATATTCTGATTTTAACTTTTGAGCCAGCAGCACAAATTTTCAACAATAGAAAAAATGAGTAGTATACTTGTTAATTTCATAAGAGTAAAGCAAAATTACTCAACAATTACTCAATTTTTTGGGAGAGTGTAACAATGATAACTAAAAATTTTTGATTTTTGGTAGGGGTGTGCGAATAATTCAAACTTACGAATTATTCGTTCCGAATCGAATATTAATATTCGATTCGAATGATACTCGCACACCCCTAATTTTTGGTCAAAAATTTTCAATATTTCTTTTGTAATATAATAATTTATGTTAAATACAATCATCTTCAAACTTTATCGCTATTTAAATATTCACAATCAATCACACAAAGTCTAAAATAATTAATATCTAAAATAAGTAAAACAAAATCGATAACAATTTATGGGCATTTATTTACTCGATCTACACTCTGCAAGTGAAAACATTGAATTACCATGCGCCACCTATCGGCTGTTGCGGAACTAATAATTTTCAGTGATTTCAAGATTGAAAGAAATGATGTCATAGTGATTTATTTATTTATTTTAATTTGTGTGATAATAAAATTCTTTAAAAAAAAATAAACTGCATACTGATAAAAAATTCAAATAATCATAAATTTATTTTTCATTTTTGCGTAGACATTATTTTTGCTAGCAAATCTGCATAAAATAAGAGACGACAGTAAAACACTCTTAGCGTTCACACTAGAGGCGTGCAATCATTAAGCCCAATAGCTGAAAAAAGCATCCCACTTTTAAAGTAATTTATAGCGATAATTCAAAAAAAAATTAAACACTGAAAATGGTAACTGGGTGGTCTATGACAGTCGTTACATGTGTCCTAGTTAAAGACAAACTGGTAGAGCACCAAAAAAGTTAAAAATGATCGAAAGAAAGGCCATGAAATTTCGGAAGTGGGCGCGACTGGTTGCGGGTTAAAGGTGCAACCTAAAGTCTAACCATGTGGTCGCCAGCTTCTGAACCTTTGGGCATACTCAGCTAAATAAAATGAATGTAAATCTTCTGCATTATTAATGATCGGCCCTCCAAAAAATCCATTAATTAGACAAAAGTCTCCTAAATTAACACACATTTTTATCACTGTATGTTAGAGAAAAAAAATATGATATACTATATTTGTTCTTATGAAATCTCAATCACTTGAAAAACCCACAACCAAAAACAGTAAACAAAAACTAACCGACATGTAATAAATTCAAATGTTATAAATTATAATTTATTATGTAAAGCCAGTTCAAATAATTTTTAAATTTATTTTTGTTTGAAAAACCATCCAGTCAGAGATTTAACGTTGTGGTTGAGTGGAGTGTATCGAGTAGAGACCCGAAACCCTAAATCACGTTTGGTTCTCGCTATGTTATGCTATATGTGTGTTGTGTTCTCTATATAGTATATGTGTACAGACTTTATTTTTTTCCACTGGCATTCACTATCTATATCAGTGTGGTGCCTCGCGGTCTCCTCCAGCTCCTATTATATCCAGAGTGTCTAGATAAATAAACAAATACGGATTACTTTACTCTAGGGAACAGGTACTATGCTGCGGACAGAAGATGAGAGTAGAGGAACGTAAATCATCTCGGAAATCGTTACTACCTGTGTATGTATGGTTGTATAGGGGCCTATTAATATAACAATATGGATCTGCTAGACTATTCTGAACATAAACATGCATTCGAAAGAGGAACTCGGAGTCTGTAGACCGTTATGTTGCCTGTTTGTCTTTTAATATTTGCTGATACCCAATTCCAAACCTTTGTTTTTATTTGTTAAAAATAAAAACAAAATATATTTTAATAGTAAAAAATCATTAAGTGATTATTCTGTGCTTAAGTTATTTATTCATAGACAGTCTTAATATTGAAATGAGACATAAATTTTTTATTATAATTAATCACGAATTTTATAATTATAAATATAAGTAAAAAATTTTAATTATTATCATATAGATTATTTTGCTTATTCGTATACGAACATACAATAGGTATAAGGCAATGCTGTCTTTTGGGGTAATAATAAGAGCGAAGAGCGTGCCTTAAGAGCATGTATTACAGTCTGTTGTCGGTAATTCAGTTTGGACTAGTGATAACAAATGCCAATTAAATATATCGGATTGTTTATTTGAAACACATAAAATGTACTGAAGATTATCAGGCTAACTGTCAATACTCCCAACACTGTTCAAAAAAATTAAACTATAGTTTATTTACTATAGTAAATGAAATTTTTTGTTGATAATTAGTTTTTTATTCAAACCTAGTTGCATTTTAATAATTCTGTCTTATAAGTAATCTAAACTAAATTAAAGATTAACCAAAAAATTAAATCAATCTTAAAGATTATATTGGTTGTAAGTTGATGAGTAATTTCTTTATAGTAAAGTTTATTTACTTGAATATATGATGGGTCCGGAGATAAGGCAGTTTTACGCGCGAACTCTACCTATTTATTTATCATTTTGTTATTTTTTTTCAATGATTAAATTTAAAAATAAAAGAATCAATTTACGAAGGACTATTATTAACATACTCCTGCCAAGTTTAATGATTTTTTGTTCAAAAATTACTTGGTAAAAAAGCGTCTCAGTATTTTGTCCAAAATTTGAATATTCTCTGTCCTACATGTTCTTAAACGTCACTTAGAAAGGATACTCATTTGTTCAGTAATTGACGCATTTTTAAGGACTTCCGAGGAATAAAGCATCAAAACTCGAACAAATTTTGTCTTTTCAAAAAAGATACTCTCCAAAAAATCTTTCAAATAATTAAAAATTATTTAATGATTGTTCTGTATTTAAGGTAGTTCTTTCCCAACCTATAGTTTATGCTACTGCTGTCTTTTTCATTTGCTAGTGTCGCCTCTCTTGCGGGCTGTTGCTCACTTACTTCCACGTATGGCTTTATTTGTTTACTTTACTAGTTTATCAATGATTTCTTATAAACTATGTGGTAGGGAATTCCAGAATTTTTTAGGGTAATTATACATGTATTAATCTAAATAATTGTTAAACATTATTCCTAAGATTTATTTAAGCTTAACTAAAATTGTTAACTAAATCAAAATTTTTAATTATTGGATATATTCACCCGAGGATGGTATGAGTGCTCATACCGACAATAGTGTGGTGAAAATAGTTAATAAATGAAAATTAAATTAGTCTACCATCAATTGGATCGGGAAAATTGGCTTACAATAACAATCTCTTTAATAATCTAAATAATATTAGTTTTTCGTGAAATTCTTAAAATTTCTTCAATAATAATGCAATTATCTTCAGTTAGACGTGGTAAATCGTCTCCAAATTTTAACAGCATGTGCATTATGCATTTAATTACTTATATTATAAATTTGGAGGGTTTCTTGAAATTTTGCTCGCCCAATTACCTTAAGTGATTTATTCATACAAAATTATGATGTTGGAAGAAAACACAAAAAATTCATTAAAACTAATCACGGACAAATATTGCTTGCAGATATTACTACTTTTATGTGACTATAATTACAGTACAAATTATTTATCTTTAAAAATCTAATTTCTGATATGAGGAAGATTTAATTCAATAAAAAAATTATTTTGATTTTCGAGAACTATGATTATTGTTTGATACCTTCATTACGAGCCAACAAAACCGAATACCTTTTTTTAGTGAAAAAATTATCTACAACATAAACTTATAGATTGCCCAGTAAATAAAAATCAACAAATTGAATAAATTTGTTATTAAAATCTTAAAAGTAACCACACAGTAGTTATTAATCAAATTCGGTTGTTCTAATAAAAAATTGTATTTATAAATACTTATTAAGATAATAATAATAAACTGGAGGTTGTTTGATGCAGAGAAAGAAAATAAACCGATAAAAATAGAGCTGTCATCACTAATATAAATGACTGTGTTTACTAAAGCGCCATCTGCCGGCGAAATTTCGACTTTGTCCTCGATAATTTGTTCTTGGTTCAATAATTTATTATATTGACGAAGAACGGATACTTTTTAACCAAGCATTAACAAAGTTGAAATCAAAAATCCGTAATATTAAAACATTTATTTGAATTGAAGATTAATTAAAAATTTCCAATCGAGTGATCAGGACGGGTTTCAAGCTACTAATTCGTACAAAACCACAAAATAGATAAAGAGTAGTACAAGACAGAGGCACCAGACCTTAGAGTGAGTTATAAATCATTATTCGTGTTATCTGATGTCAATCTGGTTTCTCAGATCGTCTGGAAAACTGTGTCCTGGGACCGAGTGCTCCCTGTTTCCAACTCCCACGTCCACGTAAAAAAGAGCGTGGGCACCCAATACAACTTAAACCAACTTAACGTTCAACGTTAGTTCGAGCATAATATACATAAGACAATCGCTCGCCACCTACTCCTTCATTCACAAACCAGCCCGCAACATTCAACCCAGAGCACAATGCTGATGCGATGCCCACCGAAGATTTACGATTTTCTTAAATTGTGTCCAGCCAATTAATAAATCTCCCAAAATGGTTACTAATCATTTTTTATTCCGGATAATAAGTTTGTGCTCAGTAAATTTGTCGATCGTTTATCCCGATAAATTATTTTTTTTTAATTATTAGACAATGTACTACTCATAGCCAATTAAGTAATGATGAAAATGAAAGTTTCCTTTTGTTTAATAATTTTTTTGGATTTATTAAGAAAAATGAATGTGTCCCACAAAATCGTGTCGCCATTGATAGAAGGATTTAGTACGGAGTACTAAACTGATTTAGTAATAAAATTTTTATTCATTTATTTGAGAGAAACAAATATTTTGTACCCATCAATATTATTTGTAACAGTTTAATAAATAATTTCTTTATATGAACAAAGCCTTATTATATGGAAATAAATATTTAGTTACACCAAATAATATTTAGTAACAGGTACTAAATATTTATTTGGCAAGTATTGTCGGTAGATGGCTATGCTTTAATTCCAATGTTTATGTGATACACGAAGAGAAATTTACAGGAACCTTTCCAAAAATTATGGGAATGGTTCCTATAATAAAATGATCATTATAGGTATCAGTCCTATGCTCATTATGGGAACCATACCCATAGTTTATTGGAAACATTCCTATACAATAATGGAATAGCTTCAATATATTATGGGAATGGTTCCTATAATATTACAGAAATGGTCCCTATATTATTAAAGGAATGGTTCCTATAATATTATAGGAATGGTTCCTATAATATTATAGGAATGGTTCCTATAATATTATAGGAATGGTTTCTATAATATTATAGGAATGGTTCCTATAATATTATGGGAATGACGCACATAATAATAGAAAAATGTTTATGTTCATAATAATGAAGCAATCACATCAAAAATATAAAGTAATTATTATATATTTTTTTTGCTAATAAATTTTTTTTTGTAAATAAAAATTGATCTTTCACTACAGTGAACAAATTTCTTTTTCATAATTTTTATTCACGTGTGTACTTAATCTTAAATTGTTTATTCCAACTCAGTTATTGTGTTAAATAATATTGAAAAATATTGTAGCAATTCTAAAGTTTCTCTAATAAAAGGGATATTTTCTCACTATACAATTAGAGGAGCAAAGTAGATATGGAAATTCATTGTTTATTTTTACAATTTCATTTTATTTTTAAAACAAATTATATATTTATAATACATACGTTGAATATTTATTAAATCCACCTTATGGGTATGTAACTTTTATTGTTTATATGAACAATATTACTTATTTTACATATTTCAAATGATGTTATTGAAAAGCAAGTAAAATTATCGAAATTACTAATAATTTCAAATGCTTCAAAGTGGTCATCGAAGTCACAAATAACTTGAGTTGTAATGATAAATATCTCAATATTATTAGGCATCATCACTATAATATTATGGGAATGGTACCAGTTCGTCGATTTTTACACTCAGAAAGTTATTCATAACACATAAAAATGTTAAAGTTAATATTTGATTTTGTGTTACTCGGATTCAAAGTATTTGATAGAGTTAGTGCTGCCAGATCGGGGGATTTTCTTACCCCTTCCCAAGTAGCGTTATGAATAACACACTTATAGTATTACTTTAATTTAATGTTATTTTGTTTTAATTTGAAAGTAACAATTACTAAGTTTTACTCAAATATCAACCAACATTTTTGTAAGTTAAAAAACGGATCGATCTGAAAACCCAAACGATTAAGTTAAAACTCTAAAATGGCTATCAGGCGTCTTGATCCTCCGACAAAATATCACCGACAAAATATTCCAAAAAAAAGTATCCTTGGACAAAATATTCCTGAAACTAAATATCACAGAAAATCCATGATAAAAAAGCACAACACAGTAACAAGCTTATGTGTTGGTAATTTAATTATTTAAGATATTTTGTCCGGGGATATTTATTTTGGAGATACTTTGTCCGGGGATATTTTGTCGGAGGATCAAAAATCATGGAACCCTAAAGTGTTAAAATTGAACACACAAGCTTTTTACTGTATATTCTGACATCCACTAACATCAATTAACGGTCCGATTATTTTTTCAACATATTTACAATTGTTTATTAAAGAATCATAATTTTAAAAATAATTCCTTAAATCCACAGAATTTTTTTGTAATTAACAATATTAAAATATGAAATTTACATAAATAAATTAAAAAATATTTTTTCTTGTGTCAAGAGTCCTACAACTGTTCAATTTAAAATTTTCTGGTGTTATTTTATTGCATACTTTTTTGATCAGAGGTGTATATATATATTATGAATTATGATTCTTGATTTTGAAGAGCTAGAAGAACCCTAATTATCATAAAACAAGACAGATATATTTTTTGGTATAAAATAAAAAATATTAACAGTGCATTTCTCACATTAACTCCAATATTTTCATTAAATAAATTAAACCGATAATTTATTTATTGACCATAGAGGTCCCGAGGTTGAGGCCCGGTTAAACAGCGGAATATTTATTCGCTATAGGGCACTACGGCAATCGCGAAGAAATTCATCGATGGGGTATGGGCTATGGATTCGATTTAAGCTTCTCAGCAGGTGCTCAGTCGGAGAAAACAGTAATCATATTTACGATGACCCGTGACCTTTCAGCAACACCGCGAACCGCAAGATGACTTTTTTCTTCATTGTAGGTCGGACGGACAGATGATGACGCCCGTGTTATGCTCGCTATATCATATACACTACGATGCATTCATATTGTACACGGTATTGTATTGTATCGTGCTCTCTCCTCTTAGTCCGCAGCTCGTTCGTCTACTATATAATACAAGTTACCGATTTATGTGTGTCTCGACAGGGAGGAGTAACGATCTGTAAAGAGGTTTGTAAGTTGGTGGGTATAAACAAGCGCCCTGCGGCGAACACCCAACAGAATAGACCTCCGGGGGAGATCTCGCGCTTTACCATGTAACTATCTACTTATATATTATTTTGTTATTTATACAACATAAATATTCAGTGAATTATTTGCAATCTAAGTAATCTTTCAATTAGTTAGTACATCATAAAAATTATTGAAAAAAATCGGCACTAATTTTGGTTAAAAAATGATTTACAAAAATTTTTGTTCTAAACCAAGAAAAAATATAAAAAATTTCGAATATTTTAATAAAAAATATTGTTTGAAAAAAAAATTAGAGTTCAATCATTTTTAATTTTTTCAATAATTTATATTTTTTTATAATAAATAAAAAAATTTTTCTTTATTTGAATTGATATTGTAAGTGATAATTTTTTGTCGTGAAATAAATATTTTTTTTTAATTATAGATTTTTAAGAAATTTTATAATCAGAGTTGCTAATTTAGAAAATCAAAAATTGTGAATTGAATATCGGAAAATCAATTTTTGATTACAACATTTGGATTAAAAATTATTCAATTTATAATTAATTACAATAATAGAGAAAAAATGGAAATATTAATTTTTAATTCAATTGGTAGGAATAAAATTAAATATTTGAAATGAAGAAAAATTAATAATGCTTTTGATATTAGTATATTTACTCAAATAATTTAACGATACTCACTAAGTAGTATTTTAGATCATCAATTAATTTTATGGAGAAATGATACTAAAAATTATTAAACTATAAAGCAAAATATTTAATTATGGTAAAATAGGCCGAAATTATCCGACTGTAAAAAAATTAATTCTAATTTTTACGATTTTTGGAATTGTTTATAATTTTTTATAATTTTAACTCTATTTATGGTAAACGTAATCAAGTAGGAAATTTTATATCAATCCTCAACTAATTCTCTCACAAGGATCAAAAAGAAGATCACATGCTATAAAAATTCTACAAGAATTAATAATTAATTTACGTGAAGATATATATCAATATGTCAACAAAATGCTTGAGTAAAGTGGACGGCGAAGCACAGTATCTGGTAAGTATATCGTATATCGTAGAGCCGACAAGTAAATAAATTCTATTACGGTACTTTTTATAAACTTCCTATTGAGATAAGAATATATAATACCGTACACTTCCGTATCTTATGCTAATTTCGATTGTTCTCAAGGTCAGATAGAAACGCTTCTGCCTCTGAGCTTGATACTCCCAGTCAGACTAATTTCAACAGCCTAAACCAGGTGCACTCTTTTTTAATGAATCAATTAATTTATCGTTTATTTATTCTGTTTGTTCAGTCAGTTAATTGTTATTTTGTGCACTGATAGAATGATTTAGTTCTATTTAATTGTGAATTGGTACCCGAGGATTTTAACATAGATTTGTATTACTTTTAACATAGAGCTGTGTTACCTTTACCATCTATCTGTTACTTTGTCAATACCAACGGATTGAGTTGAAATAACACTAAGATTGTGAAAAAAAGTCGTTAATATAATTCTTTGTGTTAAATTTGATGAAAAATTTTTTACTGTGTAGTTATAATGTTTGCAAATATTTAAAAAGTAATTTTACCATTTTTTTCGGTATAAATTTTATATTTTCTAATATGTTTATAAACAAATTCCTTTAAAAAATATTTTCAAATGTGGCTATATGCATCCATATATGATTTTTCGACTAAATTTAGTGTTGGAAATCTCCAACAGAGGGCGCTAAGCCGGTAAATCGTCTACTTACAAGTTAAAAAGAACTGGGGTATGACTAAATCTATCTATCTATATAAAAATGAATCCCTATTTCCCTTGGTCATGCCATCACGCGTTAACGGCTGGACCGATTTCACTAATTTTTTTTTGATGAGTTTGTTATTGTCAAGAGAACGTTCTTATGAAAGAAAAAATTAAGAAAATTGCGCGGGAAATTAGAAAATTTAAGAATACTTAACCACCGTATAAAATCTATATCTATATTTATAAAAATGAATTGCTGGACCGATTTTGATAATTTTCCTTTGTACGTTATAATTAAAAGATGGTTTATAAAAAAAAAACATTTGAAAAAAAATCATAAATATTAAAAAATAGAAAAATTAAAAATTAAAGTGCAGCCAACATGTATTCGGGAGGTTCTGGGTTTAAATCCCAGTCCAAGCTATCTGAATTTTCTCACATCTCTACATATATTTCTTCTGTGCGTGTATTTGTTACTGAACTCCTCCTAAACGGCTGGACCGATTTTAATGAAATTTTTTGTGTATCCCGGTGGATTCCAGAATGGTTTAGATTCACAATTCAGTCCACGGGAAAATGTTTATTTAATAGATTTTTTTATTTATTAATTGTTGTTGACCTTGAGTACCCACATGCACTTTTCATATATTTTATAAATATCATAATATATAAGATATATGAAAAAATTCATGCGGGTACTCAAAGGAAAGCTCTCGATGAGTATAAAATCAGAATGGGCTTATATTTACGAAAATGTTAATTATTGAGGAATGCCCATTGCATATTGTTAACTAATGATGTTTTTAACTATACAAGCTCATTCCTAAAATTTCTAAGTTTAAGTCGTGTGTACAGGATAACGTCTGTCGGGTCCGCTGGTATTAGAATAAATCGATAAATAATCACTATTGAGCTTTATTATAAAAATAAAACTTTATTTTCCTAATGATTAAGCGTATACTGAACCCAATTAAATCAATCAAATCCCAACATTTATCGATTAATTCAGTAAATCACTGTTTCACTTAATTAAGACTACAAGGAGCTTATTCATTCGAAGAATTAAAACACTAAATGTAAATCATGATGACTAATAAAAATTTATTTCTCAATTTGTTTAATACTTATACATTTATCCTTCTACACCATAAATAAATAAAATCACTGCACAGTAAATTCTTAAATAAGTTTCATTAAAAATAACGTTTCAATTTTCTTTCATCTTTTATTTCTTTCCATAACATTTATAACAATAATATTCCATTGATAACAATGTTCAGTAATAATCTTATTCCATGTGTGCAGTAAGCTGCATTAAATTTTTTTTTGGTGTATTTAACAGTAAACTTTAAAGAAAATTTTTTTCTATGTAAAAAACCAGTAAACACTGCAGCTTCCAACACTACCGTTGAACAAGCGCCTAAACCCCAGAGCAATTATCAAAAACACCCAACACTTTGTCATTGTTCCAAGGGTTCATCAATCACGACTCTCTTGCTCAAAAAATTCAACCGCAACAAGATAGCAAACCTTGGAGTTTAAAACTCGATTGCGACCACACGCAATAACACTCAGTATCGAATGCTTTAAGTTGGTTGTTCTGCGTCCATTAGTCGACACAACCACGCGTGCCCCCTACACAGTAAAAGTAACCTCTAAAAAACGACAAACATAACCATAAACACCCACAAGTCCTTAAAGTGAAAATTAATCACTCACACTTATATGCGATATGCACTCTATTAATTTTTATATTGAGACGTCACAGTGAGCATATAAATTATTGATATGTTATGCTACTAATATAATCTCAAAATTACAGTTTAATTCTATTCCTTTTCTTATCTTTCGGATTTATGCCCGGCAACTATAAACTATATCGAGGGCTTGCATTTTGGCCTTGTCTCTTCTTGTCTTATGTCTACATTCTGCGCATACATACACGGTTAAATTTTGGACTTGAGCTTTTTATGGATGTTATGTGTCTTAGAGGACACATGATTGTATTTTGGGGTTAAAGATTCACTATACTAATATATATTTATGTAGAGAGAGAAAGAAAAAGATTGTGATGAATAGTGAGGGGTATAAGTGAGAGGGAGTAACATACCATTATTCACTCCAGTGTCTCAGCTCGCATGTGGGAATACATCTTACATATGCATATATATAAATATATGGACGTGAGAGCTTGAAATATGGACGTTGCATGTTACTTGTCGTACGGATGAGCTCAAGGAAAATTGCCGAGACGTAAAAATTCACATCCACATCCACATCACCGAGAACAACAATGATAATCACGGCTTATTTATTTATTTAAATAATTCTTTTATTTTGTTTGGAATCCGGCTGATAAACGTGATTTTTGGATCCGGTCTATAATTGGCTACTTACGGAAATATAAATCTTTTGACTGTTCAATTGGTTCATTTGAATAATCATTTACTCAAATGTGGGCGGGATGAATTTTTATGATTTATTTTTCTAGTTGTATTGTTGCATTTTGCACGCCTCATAAGCGAAGCGTTAAGGTTGTGCTCTACTCTCGACATTTCAAAAAAAGCAGTTTTCTTGAAACTGCGCGGAAAAAAGTAAACTGTAATAAATAACAGTCGATTTATAATAAGTAATGATAAACTGCTAAAAATTACCATTTCGAACAGTAAAATCGTGATTTTACTATTCACTACATAATATTTACCATTTAAACGTTACAATTTACTCTTTACGTGGAAGAAAATACTATTTCAAAAAGTAATATTCGCTACCCGAGTCGAAAAATAACTACGGTTTTAGGTCTCAAATGTGAGTTTAAGTCTCATTCATGTCTCAAATAGTCATTATTTTTCGGAAGTCTCAAGTAGACCTCAAACGCTTCGGTCTACGAGTAAAGTCTCATTTCGCTCTTAATCCAAATATTTTGAAGTGAGGAGTAAATGAGATATATAATGTGGAACTTAGAAATATTTCCACAGTTATACACTTAGAAAAATTTTCTCTTTTGATAGAAGGTATAATTTAGAACTTAAAAATATTTTCATCTTTTTAGACGAAAGAATTTTCTGTTTTAATAAAATTTTCGGGTTTGTACAAACTTCTAGAAATTACCGTCAAATGAATATGAAATCTTAAAAAAATACTTATAAAAATAACAATTGATTTAGTTATATTTTTTAAAAACATTTATTGATTGATATATTGATAAGTACAAAATTTAATTTAAAAAATATGCATAATGAGTTAGAAACGTTTGTACACGGAGAAAAAAGTATTGCTATTACCACGATACAGTATAGTGATGATCACGATCCCCTCATGACTATACTTTAGATGCGCATAAGCCCAATCTAGTGGATCGTGATTATCACGATCCACATGGATTCGGATATGGAGTGTCTATATTGCTATGTTTTATAGATGATTAGTTGTCTTGAATTAAATATTAATTATATTTTATTGCAGATTATTATTTTTTTGGTATATTATTGTTATTAACATAAATACAAATTCCTTTTGTAGCTTGATTAGTTAAAAATTTTTGTGTAGATTATGACAGTCAAGAATTGGGTTAGGTTTAAAAATGTTTAAATAATGACTTACAGCAGTACTGTTGGAATTTATCTCATATGATTTTTTTTTTATTTTAACAAATATTATTATTATTAGTCTAGAAATTTGTATTATCGAACTATTCATTTAAAAGACGCAAATATTTTTATCATAGAAAAAAATTTTTTAATAGAACTTCTACTACTTTATTACTGTACGTATTTCATACAATAACATATTTTTGTATAAAACAGTATGGGATCAAATCATTTATGCTAAAAAAGACTTTTATGAAAACAAAAATTTTATTTATTTAATACAATATATAATGTACATTGTTTTTCCTTATCAACGCGGTAAAATTATATACAATAACCACGGACACAGCATTAACACAGTTAACATAGGAAGATTTATTTCTTCATTAGCCTTCAAAAATCGACATAAGTTTTTCAAGATTTCAGTCGAGTAATTTATCAACAACCCAATCATCTATATCGCTATTATTATTAATTCACTAATTTATGTAATGATCACTATTTCATCACCAAAATTGTAAACAAATCCACTCGTAAGTTTCAGACTTGGTTATGCGTGGTGGCGCTGAAGGCGTCGTGGATCGTGATAATCACGATCCGTTTCGTCGTAGTAAGGAAACGTTTCTTTATGATCGCAATACGTTTTGACGTATTCACATATCATGGCAAGTTAATATAAGAATCCGAAGTATTGAGTATATCAGATTATAATATTGTGAAAATGACAATACTGTTTTGAGCTAATCACAATACTACGTTCACAATTCACTAGATTGCTAGAATAGCAATACTTTTTTCTCCGTGTATATATAACTCATATAAATATATTTGTTTATATAAATTTGTTTATATAAATAATAAATTTTCATAAATAATAAATACAATGTTTAAATATTGGAAAAATTTTTTCCGAAACCTGTATTATTAAAAATTTCGTACCTTAGAAAAGAACTAAAATACAAAGAAAACCTTTCAACTTTTACGACTCTAATACTTTAAAGAGCTATAAAAATTTTATTTGTCTACACTACTTTCAATAAAATTTTGACCATATGTCTGGCTATCCCGGACAAAATTTAATTTTAACGTACATTTTCATGTGCAACAATGTATACATACCAAGTAAAATCGAGCATAGTTAAACAATCTCAAGAATATCCCGGTTAGTACTTCTTAGGCTTTCATATTGAGCACTTCTCATATTCTATAAAGTGAAAAGTTCAAATAAACTAATTGTGATCAGTTGGTTATTTTTAACTTTATTGTTGATTTCCTTAACTAAAGTGAAAAATTTTTGTAAAAATGTCTGAAATATATGCGCTTATTTTTTGGACTAAATCAAAACAATTACAGACAATTAAAACTTCATACATACCTGTCCATTCACGATATGAAAACGCTAGTGTAAAGTTAAAGTGGAAAAATAAACGATCAAAATTATTTGAAGTGTTAGATGCTAAAATTTTGAAAATAAGTGGTAAGTAACTATATAAATGTAAATTTGGATGGTACAAAACCAAACTATTTTTGAATTAAGAAAAATTATAATAATGTTATTCCAGATGATAAAGATCTGCAGGACAATATTCCTGTTGATGAAAATACTGGTCGAATCCTCGACGTAACAACAAAAGCATTTTTAGGAACTGTTTTAGTGCTACGCACCATTTTCAATATGTAATAGATACTTTTGTATAGAATTTTACAAAATTCAGTATGTACTTAATCAGTTATTAAATTAAATTAATTAGTATTCATTCTAGTCTGTATTGGTATTGATTTATTATTAATAAATAAAATTTTTTTTCAATTGAATTAAATTCGAACTTTTCATTTTATAAATGTAAGTCTAATTTAAATAAAGTAAAACTATGAATTATATATATATATATATATATATAATACAAAATTTTTCAGTCTGACCAAAAATGAGATTTGTCTCAGGTATACGTCATTAAAATTAAGACACGTGTGTGAGACATGCCTCTATCGATCTACAGTCATATGTTAAGGCCGTATATGAGACATATCTCACTTTGGGCCTCAGAGTAAGAAAATTCGGTGTATTAGATAAACCTCATTTTATAGCATTTTGAGATCTAAAACCGTAGTTATTTTTCGACTCGGGTATGTAAATGTCTAAAATGTTAAAGTATAATAATTAAGAATTCAGAGTTTGTTATTTATCATTTCGTACCTAAAAAATGATCTTATGATATGTAAAAAGTATAAAATACAATTACTAAATTTCTAATACAAGCAACGTCAATATTTACAAAGTAAAATGGTAAATTTTAAACGCAACGCTAAAAATCAAACTGTAATTATTGACTTGCTTGGACTGGTAAAATGTATATTTTAAAAGTAGAATTTTTACTGTTTCAAATGTTCAATTCTCCCTGAGTGAGACCCCCTTTTCTTTCACCTGAGTTCCCCTTCTCCTCATAATATCGACTATATATTGAAATGGCAATTTTTACTGTTTGAAACTGTAATTTTTTAAGATGAAAGAGTCGTTATTTACTATAGTGATAGCTACTAATCACTCATTTTGGATATTAAATTATAAATTGTGGCTTTTATACTTTCTACATTAAGTTCTGTAATATTTATATTTTTACCACCCCGATGTCCGCTTTACTGTTTAAAACTATAAAAATTAACCGGAATCAGAATGAATATTACAGTTTACTTTTTTCCGTGTGAAATTGATTTTTTGTTATTTATATCGCACTTACAGGTTAATATGAGTACACTTATATCAAGTCAAATAATTTGTCAGGCACATAAAATATATTTCAATAATAATTTTTTTGTTTAACATAGTAAATAAAAACATTAAACATAATCTTTTCTGGACGTCCGTGTATGGATGGGTGTATGTGGTAGGGAAATTGGTCGAAAAAATGATCGTACCGGAATAATTTTTTTTTTTATTATCTAAAGTAACACACGACGGATTTTCTCAATTAATATGAGCGTTCAATTCACTGTCGTTAAATTATTATTTATAAAAAACTAATATATAACGCCACTAAACCATAGCAGAGTTTTCTGTTTTTTATTATTTTGCTTTTTATCTTTTATTTTAATCAATTTTATTGTAAAAAATGAGATTATGAGGTGTGCACTTTTGGATTTTCCAAACTTTTTTATCATTTTTATTGAAGCCTTTGGAGGATTTTTTATGGAAATTGGGGACTACTGTCAGTTAACTAAAATATTCAGGTTTATTTTTCAAAATAAAAAATCTTGCTGAACTTTTGCTCATACCTCAAGATAATAAGTTAAAATTAATACGAAAAATTTAGTTGCAAATCAAAAAAAAAAAAAAACAAACTCAAGGATGAAAAGAAAAATTACATTTCTTCAAATTGTTTATTTCGTTACATTGATTTCATATATTTATAATTATTTAGCACTGAAATTATTTATATAGTTTATAATACTATTGTGAATGTTAATCATTTTTTGTGAATTTAATTTTTATTTTGTTATTAAATTGTTCTTTGTTATTATTTCTGTACTTATATTACATATAAATTGTATTATTTGTAATCTGGATGGCCGCAAGGGGCTTCGACTCCATGGTCAATAAATAAAAATAATAATAATAATTATTATTTCTTGATCTTGAAGTAGCGAAGGGATAGTAATATTATAGAAGAAGCCCAAAAAAAGGGAATAGAAATAGAGACTAGAGACTGACACATGGAAGCAGTTTTGCGTTACCCAATACGTTACTTGTCATTGCGGCATTGGGCTCCTGTGTCAAAAGAATGGAATTAAACGCCGAAGAAATGAGTGTAGTCTCTACTCTAAATACACATAACACAACACGATACAGTGGCGCCGGGCTGTTACGCAGTCTGACACGCGATACGTCTATGGGGGTGTCACCGACCAAAGAGGCTCGCCGCTAACCGGCTGTATTTTCTCCTAATTCTTGGTTTGTTTTTTTTTAATTTCTAGTTTTGTTCGTGACTATATTATTTATTATAAAAATTTCGATTCTATAAAAATATTCCATGAAGCGAATTCTTAATTTTTTTTTATTGAACACAAATAAAAAAATAGTTGTTATTTGTTTGAGAAATTACAAAAAGCGTATTAGGAGATTTTAAAAATCAATTTAAACTTTTTCTTTAGTTTTAATAAAACAAATAATTTTAAATATTGAAAAATAAATTGCATTAAAAATTTTTTTTATTCCTACTTATTTACCTCTAACTATTTTTTTATGTATTATTTCTTTAACAATTTATTTGTTAAGAAATGCTAAGAATTTCCATGGTGAATTTATTTCAATAATATTAAATCAATTAATTTTATTTAATTAAACGTAGTAGTGTTAATAATTTATTATTTTTGACTTTTTACATCATAAATTATTAACAAGATTTGAAAACAAAATAATCTTTATTAAAATTTGTTTCAATGAATAAAAAGTCAAATTTATTGGAAAAATATAATTAATATAAAATATAATTAATATTGTATACAAACTTAAACTTGAAATAAATTATTTGAAGTATTTCTTAGTAATTAATTAAGCATATATGAAACGTTTCCAGATAAATAAAAATTTATTTTAGTCTAATAAAAATTCCGCAATTCTAAATTACTCCGTTTAAAAAATACTCCCGATTTTGTACAGTACAGGACGAAATTATTACTTGAAATAAGAGATTACGAATTTAAATTTGATTTTGAAATTCAGAAGAAGGAATGAAAGGAAAATAAAAAATGAAAAATTTGAAAGTGTAGGAATAAATTCTCAACACTGTTCTATATTATTGCTAATGATGCGTAAAAGAAGGGAAGATTATAGGCGTGCCAAGGCATCCAAGTTATTTAAGAGTGACTTCGCGCGACCAAGACATTCATCAAACATGTCGGAAACAGAAACGACGACACTTTGGTACTCTGGTGGAAAAGTCAAAGACTTTCGGAGAATAAGTTACTTGAAGTTATTAATATATTTAGAATACAGAATACATTTTTAATAATTATTTCCACAAATTTGCAATAAAATAACTTTTTTTCTATTTTCAATGATTAACATTTACAAAAAAAGTGATTCTTTTTTTTTTTTATTTATCAATAAAAGAAAAGTTTCGATACAAAAATCAATACCATTTTTTTACTAAATTGAATAGATCTGTGTAAAAAAAATGTTTATTTTAGCAGAAGCTACAAATGCATGGATAAATGTGGTGAAGCTGTGTGTGTCTGTACATTTCTCTTATTCTCTGATCCTGGTAGCGGAGCCACGTTTTGCGGATAACGAAGGTAATTTTATTCTTCGTCCTGTAGACCAAAGGGAGCCGGGATTTCACATGGCGCAAAGGGTGAAAATAGAAACAAAAAATGTATACCAAGAGACCGGGTAGTAGTATAGTATAGTTATAGCGGGTACTGTGAAACGCTGAAACGAGCTTGAGCGGAAAGGGCGGAAACTGCGTTGATAAAGAGAACGAAAGCTATTCTAACTGCCGCTTCGCCTCGGGTTTCACCATTTTAAACAATCATAAAACCAACAAAACTTGCTATTTTATACCCAAAAAATATGACTTATTTTAGGATGTCCATGGTCAATGTGTTACATTGACCAGAGAAAAAAAAAGTGAAAAAATTTTATTTTATGGTCAAGCTAATTTTTATGTATGACCGTATAAAGTCAGATATGAGAAAAAGAAATTATTTATAGTAATTTTTTATTTTTTCTACAAATCCTATATTATAAAATAGATGAAAGTCTTGAAGTTAGTCAAAGGTCGAAACTCGCAAAAAACAGGCGACGATTCATTATTGGTTAAAATTTAGGCGCGCGCGTAGCGCGCTATTCAAATTTCTAGTGTGTACTTTAATTAGCATGTCGTATACGACATATATGAAACAAAAAATGGTTTAATAATTGATTAAACTTATTTGGCTCCGTAAGAGAGCCGAAAAGTAATATTTTATTTTAAAATTCAATATTACTTCAGACTTAACTCTCTTGTTAGGAGAAAATACAGCAATCATGCGCCCTCTGTTGAAGATTCCTAACACTGCTTATGATCGAAAAATTATATATGGACATATATGACCATATCAGGCCATAAATATACCATATCAGTCATATCACAAAAAATGAAAAACGTCTAAAGAAAGATAATTTAGATGAATCAAGATAAAAAAAAACTTCTAAACAATAATTCATACACAGAAAAAAAAATTAACTTGAATCAAGTAAATAATTTTAAAGAATTTCATGTTCTTGATTTGAGTATAAAAATTCTTAAATTAAGAAATTATTCTTGTTTAAAGAAAATTTGACTTGATTCACGAATTTTTCGTCTTGATGCAAGATAATGAAACTCTTCAAAATTATTTTCTCGAGTCAAGAATTTTTCTTTTGATTCAAGTAAATTTTTTTTTGTGTTAGTGAAATTTTGCATTAGTATGATAAATTCAATAAAAAGTAAAATACCTCAAAATTTCTTCCAAGTTTAACTTTTCTTTTCAATAAATTTTAAAGAAGTAGATTTATCGAAAAACTTTAAATCATTTTTTTTTTTTTTATAGAACATTGAATTTTCTACACGAATTTGTTTCGATTATACCTTTATGTTTATCTGTTTAGGAGTTAAGAAATTTGAAAGTTCACAAAAAAAAAATTCTCATGTTAATCAAATGTAAAAAGCCATTTTTACAAGATTATTTTTTGGACATCTCAAAGAATATTTATAGGTTTTCTTTTAAAAAAGAAAATATTAGATTTTTTTTAATACTGCCTGATATTAATTCATAAAATGACCATATCCGAAAATTTATTTACAGGAATAATTCTTTGTTTTGATATAGTACAAAAATTTCTAATTCTACTTTTATCCAATTCAAATGTAAACAACAAATGTATAGATCAATTTCTAAAATAAATATTTAACAAAAAAAAATAACTAACGGGCTCAAAATTGATATTGCTGTTATTAGAGTAAACTAAAAATAATATAATAGCGAAAAAACGATGAAATAAAATTCAAATCAGTGAATAAAAGAATGCGGAATGACAGTTTGAATTTATTTAGCTTTTTACAATCGATGGTGGAAGTAATCGCATCGGGTCACGCAATACTTGCCACAAAATCGTTTAGGACCCCTTAAATAATTTCATTCTCTACTCGACTACTTTGTATTTGTATTTATAGTTAAGTTGTATTTGTATTTGTATATTTACGTGGATGATGATGTTGTACCTATTCAAAACTCGACACACTGGGTGGATAATAATAATAAACGACGAGCGGGCTTTGCTATGCATCACACAACAAAAGCTTCACCACTTATATTTAAATGTGTTATGTGTTGTGTGTTATGTCGTGTTTAGTTATATTATACATGTGTGTTACGTAATTCAAACCGACGTCTGTTTGTATAAACATAAGGATATTTTGCTTTTTACGATTTTTTATTGTTATACTCGTCATTCTGTTTACATACACTGGTAATTACACTATCTTCATATGCTACATATATGTAAATAAATATATAATGGTAGAGAGCTTTTTAAACTTTTGTTTTCTAAATTTGAAGCATATAAAATTTTTTAAACTACAGCAGTAAACAAAAAAAATTAATAATAATAATTATTTTCTACAAAAAAATTTTTGCAAGTAATTTTAAACCATTTTATACTCGAATAATATATAATCATATCACAGATGATTCAATTGTGAGCCATTAAACATCCTCTAGCTACGGTTCGTCCTTCACAGTATAAAACTAGCATTTAAGAGACTAACAGGATAATAAAGCCATTGAATTTCATCGAAACGATGAAGATTATCAGCCCCACCGGTTATAGATCCTGCGACCCTCGGTATCTTCGCATGGCGTACCAAATCTGCAATAGTAGTTTTGACAAGGTCCCCCAACAAGACAATTGTTATTGAGCCCCTGGTTCCTGCTACAATATACAGGCATGTTAATATCTATATCTGCACACAACGCTCCAAGAACAGTATTTTCTACCGTCTACATTATACATTGTACATTGTACATAGTCTTCCATTTATCTATCGCATAGCAAGATACTTGACGACTGCTCGCTGCTCATTCATCATTACTGCTCTTTGCTCGCCATTCTTCTGCTTAATAATCACCGAGTTTTTTTTTCTTTTTATACTTCAAAGTCATCCACTCTATTGACATTGTATTGACACTTCTGAGATATAGTATGATATAACATAATGACTCAAAATCAAATAATTATAATTGACAGGAGGTGAAATATGAAATAAGGGTAGATATAAAGTTTAGATATGTCTACCTGTTTTTTATTGTAAATTAATTTTTAACTTCCCGATTTTTGAAAATTTTCAATTTTCTTAGGGGGAAGTTAAAAAGATTTCTTTGAGCACCAATAATAGAATATTGTCTCAAATTAAAAAATTGAATTAGGAGATAAAATAAAAACAAAGAGATGATATATATAAATGAAAAACATTTGCCACCTGATCTCCGGTGTCTGTAGTCGCTTGTACATAGAACATATGTATATAATAGTATGTAACTAATTTCAAATGTATTTGCACTCGGTTGGATACACGAACAGGCATGTGCTTGGTTGACCAACCTGGGGTGGCTAACGAGCGTGACAAACAAATGCGCATCAGTGGTGCGACCGATGACAACCGATAATTGATTGATTAGTGATGTTGTTACGCTACAACAAATTCAATTATTGCTATCAAATAATTAAGTCATTAATTAATTTAAGTAACCAACAGTAGCAATATATTTTCTTCGTGAATCGCTATTCAATGAACTCGTTAAGGCTTTCCAGCTAATTTTATTTTTCAACAAAAATCATTAAATTACAAATATATATGAAAACATTTTTATTAAAAAAATAAAAATACGCTGACGTATGTCTCAATTAATTGGGACGTTATATTCTTATTTTTATTTGTTATTGTTATTGTTATGCTCTTGCGTACTCACCCTCATACTCAGTACATAATAAGCGGTGATATTCTCTAGACGATTGTACCAGGCAAAGCCGACACTAACGAGCGCTCGGAAGTCACATGGAAGACGACGAATACTGTCGACTTATGGAAGTATATTTAAGTCACGTGAAAGTGACATTTTGTCGATAAATTTCATTTTAACTATTTTTATTATTTTTGTTTTACCTTGTATTTTTTTTTTAATCACTTCTAACCAATCTTGGCGCTGAAATATTACTATTCAATTTTTCTTTTAATTAAAGATCTTTAGATCTTTAAATTTGAATTTTTTATCAGAAGTAAATTCCATAAAAATTTTTTTATTCTAAATTACAGCAAAACTTATTTTTGGCCATTAAGAATTGAAAAATCCCATGATTACATTTTTACCAAATAATGACAAATTTTTTTTTTTTAATTTATCAAAAATAAATTTTGAGTGTTAATTTTTTAATTTGGTCAATATTTTTTCAAAATGATAAATTGAAAAAATTTTTTTTCTTACAAATATTTTTATTTTTGATAGAGTTAAAAAACATTTAATTGTTTATAAAGAGAATTTTTTGATAAATTCTCTCTATTACAATTTATTCGTAAGAAAATACGAAAAATTGCCATATATCAGTTATTTTCAGCAACATCGAAATTTATTGATTTGATTTTAATTTTCATTTGATTTGATGCCAATTTTCATTTTAGGTCTGATATTGCGTTCTAAAAGACAAAAGGGTTCATAAAAAATTTTTTTTAATTTTAAAACAAAATATTAATGCTATACATCATTGAAAAAATATCAGAATTAATATAGAAGAAAATTAAACTTTTGACAGGGGCAAAATGAGTGAGAGGAAAATTCAATTTAATTTTATTCTTAAAAAATTTCTTACTCAGAATATTTATAAAATCCTCAAAATCTTTTTATAGTTTTATTTGACTCTATTTGGAATTTTTAAAAATCACCTAATTTTTTTAAAGCTATTTTGTATGATTTAGATAACAAAAAATTAATTCTTTTAAATGCTTTTAAAACAGTCAATTCTCCAGTTTGACATCATTTTACACTATTTACGATAATAAGAAATTAAAATAATTTTTTCAACAATTAAAAAAAAATTTGTTAAAACGTTTGAGTGATTTGAAAAATGATAAATTTAAGATGATAGAATATACCCATACTTTTTTAAATTTCTCGCATTTATTTTTATTTTTCAGCTTACAATATGTTTACGAAGCGATTGACCAAACAAAATTTTTCTATGTAGACCCTTCTTTGGTATTTAAAACGTTATGTCAGATTTAAAATTTGGTCACAGGAATTCAGGATAATAATTACAAACTACGTATATCAGGCCAGACATGGACATATTAAATTTTTTCATTGGTAATAATAATATTTAAAAATCATACATACTTTTTCAAAATTCATTGAAACTCCACTGATTTTTGGACAAGGTCCGTCTAAAACTAGAGCAAATGATGCAGTAATGAGACAAAAAATGACCGAAAAAGTTAACACAAGCATTTTGACAAAAATTGATTTGGAATATTTAAAAAGAAACTGCTCTTTAAAACAAATGGTTCTTATATAAATTGGTACTCTGTTTTATAATCACTCACCCAAATATTTGTTTTTTTATTTTTGTCTGATGATATCTTAATTTCGCAAAATAAAGCGCCTGGAAATATTTGATTATTCATACCTGGCTGGTTTGCGTACAAATTTATACCTGACTTGAGATATATGAACTTTGTTCGGACTTGTTAGAATTATTGGAAACGAAAAATATTTAAAATAAAAATTAAATCCACCTTGATCAAAATTTTTTTATTGCTGCGCAAAAATTAACATTGATACTTAAACAAATGAAATAACAGAGTTATGAAAACAATCGGACATTTTCATTGTAATCAATAATATAATAATTCAAAATAAGATTAACATGGAAAGAATATCAAAAAAATTTAGTCTCGTTAATTTTTACGCGAGAAAATGTTAGAATATAATAAATCAATAAATAAATGAATTTTTTTTTAAGTAATGTCTTAATAAATAATATTACTCTCTTAAAAAAAAAAAAAAATATTAGGCCTGCAAATAATAAAAAAAAATCTATCAACAGACTCGATAGAGTCTGGCGCCAAGTTCCGTTCTCAAGCCAGACTACCGAGTGTGTATATACCGTAAGCAGAACGGTTTTTTGAGCTTACAAATTTTTTTTCAAATTTATTTTGATTTTTTTTTGTATATGATATTTTATAATAGTAGTTCATGCTTTTTATTACGCGTATTACTTGATTATTATCAATTATCTTTATAATTTCTATTTAAAATTATTAAAAATAATCAGCACAAACTATAGCGACCCAGATTTTTAGATTTTAACTTTTTTCTTATGTAAAAAGCGGACGGCCAGAGACTAAATAATATAAGGATGCATGTTAATCTTATAATAGATGGGAAACTACAGTGGAAAAAAGATATTTGACAGCTTGCAATTACACACGCCAGGCGGCGCAAGAATAACTTTTACATGAACTATAGCTTAAAGGGGATAGTTTGCCACCGGAAATGTATTAAATTAAAATTGTCAATTTTTATTATAATTACAAAAAATACTGAAATCCGAACAAAAACAGTTTCACTGTAAAAAAATCACGCCAAGTCCACGTTCATAAGACTATTAAGAAAAAAAAATTTTATTTCTTTACAAAAAGATATAAAATAAAAAATTAAAAAATCCAAGTAACCGATATGGTTGTATATGATTTTCGGAAATTAAAAAAAATTTTGTTGTAAATTTAAAAATTAAAAGAAACAATTTTGGAACGTACTTGGTGTGCGTCATTGTGTACTTCAATTTTTTTTTTAAAAGTCCTAGTAGATAGATTTTAGGAATTTCATAAAAAGTGAAATTTTTCGTAACCACGCACACTAAATACGTTCCAAAATTGTTTCTTTTAATTTTTAAATTTACAACAAAATTTTTTTTAATTTCCGAAAATCATATACAACCATATCGGTTACTTGGATTTTTTAATTTTTTATTTTATATCTTTTTGTAAAGAAATAAAATTTTTTTTTCTTAATAATCTTATGAACGTGGACTTGGCGTGATTTTTTTTACAGTGAAACTGTTTTTGTTCGGATTTACAACACTTGCGATTAAAATTAAAAATCTCCTTGATTACCCTTTCATAAAAATTTTTTCTTATTTTTATTTATATTAATTCACACTAGCAATTACCCTTTTACAAACAAACTTCCCAGCCATCTATCACTTCTACAAAAAAAAACCCGTATTCAATGATTTGATTCATGAAACCATTAAAAAAATTTATCACCTTAATTACAACTCGCCTCTCTTCTCAATTTATAACTCAATTACACCCATTGTTTGACTTAACCACCGCCATCAATATTCAAGATTTATCGCCACCTGAAAAAACTCAGTGACAATATTCGACATTGGTCGTTACCATGTGGTCTAGGGTGCATAAAAATTTCACCGCTTCCCTATTACTATGCCTAATACCTTTAAGAAAAAAAAAAAAAATAAATAAAAAACAGAGTATAAATATTAAACAAAAAAAAGCCAAATTTCTTGCTGTAAAAACGATCATTAAATTTTGTTTGATAAAAATCATCCCTTAGAACTAACAAAGGTTGAGGATTTGTGGGGAGAGGATTTTGTTCTTGAGGCTTATATATTCATCAATTGTCAAGAAACACGAGTTTTATTTATCTATTACACGTCAGGGCGATCGAATCGCTCGGGATTATGCGTAGCATATGCCTCGAATATACACACACAAATATACTCTACCTCGGAATAATTCCCATTGGGGGTTGCGGGAACCGAGTGGGCAACCCCCCAATTAGGAGCACCCCTTGCTGGTTCGTACTCGGCTCTCTTGGCCTCTCGAAACTACTTCATTACGCAGACAGCCGTGTTGACTTGTATTGTACCAGTTACATGGAGTTGACTACCCTCTCTAGTGCATATATATAGTATAGGGTGGTTACGCTCGTCCCTTAAAGCTCCTATATCTACAGTACAGATATATGCTATTGAACATGCATAGAACCTAGATGTAGAGTATAGAATATAGCCCTCGGTTACCACCCGTCCCAAATAATATCTGTGACGAATCGCTTGCTCCCTTTTTGCCGGTGCTATTCACTTGAGCTCTTGAACACATCCACACGTCCAACTCCACATTGTACGATGTGCGTTTACGTGCGATCTTCCCCATAGGGATCATTTCGCTACTGCTAAACTCTTCTTTTAGTCATATCGTATCGTGCCATATCATATATTATATACTATATTATATACTACATAATATGATATCATCCACGTGTTTATTGGAACACCTGCGTTATAGATTTATCTGGTTGATTATTTTTGTTTAGACTGGTATTAGCTTAAATTTTAGTCGTTGTTTTTATTGTCTGAATTTATTCTGCTTTGATTTTCAAAGGCTAAAGATTTATCTAGTGGTTTTTTTCAAATTTTTGCCACGCAAATTAAAATATAAACAATTACAAAACTAAAATAATGTAACATTAAAATAATTAACTTAAAAATAATTTGAAGGGTTCCAAAACAGAATAGGAAAAATTAAATAATACACAGAAAAAAAAATGTTCTTGAATCAAGTATATAATTTTGAAAAACTTAATATTCTTGATTTAAGGAAATTGTTCTTGATTTAAGAAAATTTTTTTTTGATTCAAGAATTTTTCATCTTGATTCAAGACAATTATCCTCTTCAAAATTATATTCTTGGCTCAAGAATTTTTCTCTTGAATCAAGTTAATTATTTTTTTCTGTGTAAGAAACAAAATATGTACTACTTTATTTTTGTACTATGATGAAATGATAATTAAAGAACTTTTAAAACGGAACTAAACTGAAGAGGCTAAAGATGGGAGAGGGTCAAATTTTTAGTCTATGGTTTTAATGCTGTTATTGCGAAACGTTTAAAGAGCTTTGCTCTTGAAATATACAAAATTTTTTATTATTGAGTAAGAATTGTAAAGTTAATAATAGCTTAAGAAGATTTTTTAGAACTCTTAAAAATTGTAAAATTTTAAAAATTAAATTAACCGACATTGGCCAATACTATTAGGATAGTATTCAGAAACTTTTTAATTAAAAAAATTATTATAGAGAAAAATTAAAAAAAAAAAATGGATTTAAAGTTTTTTGAAGTTTCTACTTAAAAGATTTCTTTTCGTAATAATTTTTATGTCAAAAATAATGCTAAAAATTTTGGTAGAAGATTTATTTTTATTCAATTTATTTTTAATAGCGTTTAGGAAAAAGTATATGATTATTTGAAAGAATTTTCATTGTGAAAATTTCAAGTAAATATATCAAAAATTATTTTTTTACAAAAAGTGTATTGTTAAATAACCAAAAAACATTAAAAAAAAGCATCGTAAATTTCAATGTTTTGTCAGTTTTTCTGAAATAACTTAAAATTTATTTAAACTAAAAAAAATTGCACTGTAATTTATTTAAATAATCAAGAGCGTCAAAGTAGGGTCATTTTTTAAGTATAAAATATATAAAAAAATCCTTATACAAAAATAGTCCTAGAAAAAATGATTAAGCATCTACTATAGTTAAATAAAATATTTTTGGGCTACAAAACTTTTTTTAAAAAGTTTTAATGAAAAATTGAAAATCCTTGACTATCTAGATGAATAGGATAAAATTATTGAAGACATATAATCTAGATAACAAGTGGATTTGAATTTCTAAAAATAGAACAAACGTTATACTCAACTAGAACTAGAATTACGAAAGATGATTTAATTGAAACGTAAATATGAATCCAACTGTTGAACGAATGAATTGTTGTCGCTGGTACTTGGGACTGTTAGACTGATTTATAGTAAGGCGATGATTAGGCTTTATTATTACTTGATACAAATCCCGAGGCATCTTATTATCATGTTGGTGAGTCGAGTCCGGGAATAAGAGAAAACTCAATACCTCCAACAATGATAACTGAAGGCATTGTCATTAATCAGAGCCTTCTTTAAGTTTCTTTTCACGCTACCTTACGCATTCTACCGTAAGTCTTCACGGGAATCGGGCTCTTTGTTGTCACAACACAGACTTTCGTTTCGTATATGCTGTAACACACTCTAATAGAGTAAAGTTATAGAATAGCCCATCAGTTAAATGTCCCATCATTCCGTTGTATTGATGCAATGAGTTTCTTTCGTTCAATTTATATTTTTGTTATTATATTTATTAACGGTGAACGGTGAGTTTGATAAAAAATTTCACTTATATTATATTCCTGTTATGATTTAAGTGTGTATGGTAGCAGGTTTTTGTGAATGTGTTTATTGTTTGGATTGGTGCTTCAATTGGTTGATCTTCTGTGTACTGAAAAGATTCGAGTGTTTGTTGTAATGCTTACGAGGAGGTATAATATTGGATTACACGAGTTAAACATTTATCGGGTTGCTTTTAAAGCGGGGCAAACCCCAATGTTTGCTGTTCTGCTTACGCCGAGCCTACAAGATTATCTATCAGAAGTCAGGTATGATTTAAATCGCTCGTGCATACAAATATGCTCCTATTTACTGCAGATTTTTTTTCTCAATATTGAAATGGGAAAATATTTTTCGATCAAGTTTTATGAGTATTTTTGGAATTAAAATTTTTTAGTAGTTCTATTGAAATTTAACTATTGCATTTGTCTTCATGATGTGTTTTAAAATATTTTACTATTTTTCGACTATAGTCAAAGACACCTATCAATTTAGCTGACAATTTTTTCTCTTCTTTTACCCCATTAAAAATGTTTCTCAAGATATTTCCAACATTTTTTACTTATTGAAAAAAAAAAAAAAAAGTTATATACGAGATTCGACAAAAAAAAATTCTTTATTATTTTCAAATATCTATACCTTTTTTATTGAAAAATTAACTATAAGTTTTATATTTAAATATAAATAATTAATACACTTTTAACTTCTAATGATCTTTATTAATATCTTAATATTTAATTAAGTATTTCAAACAACGCAGAACATTATTATTTAAATGTTAACTCAATAACTAATAAAAGAAGAATGAATGAATAAAACATAATAAGTAGAATAAAGCTAAACAATATGGTGCGTCAAAATTGAATCTCTAAAAGCAACCTTTTAAAATTGGAATTTTGAGTTCCGCTTTTAGCAGGAGTTAGGTTTCGGCATATCCTGACATATTTTGATGTGTCAGGATTTATTTGATGCTCACATAATTGTTTAACAGGAGTTTTGTTGAAGCAATTTTTCTGGAATTTAAAAATTTCAAAATTTGGCCAAACGAAACTCCTGTTAAAAAATTCTGTGAATATTAAATAAATTGTGACACACCAAAATATATCAGGAAATGCCCAAATACAGCTCCTGTTCAAATCGAAACTCAAAATTTAAATTTTAAAAGGTTGCTTTAGAAGATTAAATTTTGACGCACCCTACTAAACAATTTATAAAACATAAACGCAACGATCAGTTGCTTAGTGATACATTAATTATAAAAAGAAAAACTAGATGTCACTTATTTAAATATGTCAGACTTGATAAATTTATATTTTTAACGTTAACAAATCAGAACTTTTGTCTTATTTTATGAAATGTACTTTCGAGAAAAATTATGGATATAAATTATTCAAATCTATCTTCAATGTGTCTTTTTTTTTCTTTCTTTTTATCGGATGTGTAAAAACAAACCCATATTTCTCGATAGTTACTATTTTGAATTTTTTTCTCTTCCTTATTGAAAACATCTCTTATAAATTTTTTAATTTTTTCCAAGTTGTATTTTTTCATGTCCAAAAATGTAACAAAAACTAAAAGTGATAGTAATCGAACAAATTTTTTTTTTTTTGTTAAAAAAAGTAAAATCAATAACGACTTGCAGAACGACTTTAAATAGTTCAATATATTTTTTTAGAATTCATTTTTTATTTTTTTTTATTTATTATTCTCGTTACAAAAAAATTCTATAGAGGTGCGTATAGCATTTTTTTTTTTTTTATTATTATGCTTTACTTGTACACCTCTCGGTTTTTACAAGGCTGATTCCTCTTTTTCTCCTAGCTCTACGCTTTTTTTATTTCTCATATTGGACCTCAGCAAGTCCCACCTGACACTTCATTTCTACTTTTAATTTTTGCGGCTGTGGACCGACTTGTGCTTTCTGTACCGTAGTCACCCTGAACCTCACCTTCTCAGGCTGTTGGAACAGAATCATGGGGAAACCACAGAGAAAACCCATGATAGTACAGTCGGAGCTGGGCTAAGTCTACAGTGATTGATAAGAAACTCTTCTTTATCGACCACTGGAGCATTAGGCCCCTCTCCTAGTGTGCAGAGATCCCTCGCGCTAGCCAACGCTGACTAAAGTGGTCACCCATTCAAGTTGTTGCTTAAATGTGTGATCGCCCAAGTCAGACGTGAGCCGCCCGGCTATCTCTGCCACTTCCAGAGGCTGGCAACGTAACGTAACGCACATATTTTTAATTATAATCACTGAAAAATATTGGTGCGTGCTGGGATCGAACCCGGGGCGTATAGCATTTAAAAACAAATAAAATATAAAAAAATTAATTTGATGAATTTTTCAACAAAATATAGACTTTTAAAAATATTTCGCAACATGTAATGCGCTAGACACTTATTTAGTTCGAAAATGTAATCACAATCATAATAATCGAGAATTGAATGACAAACGTAAGTCAGAGTCAACAAAAGAACTAACGAACGCTTATTTAGTTGGTGATGGCTACTGAAAGACTGAATTTTTTAAATAGAAAATAACTTTATCCATTGAATTGAGATGTTTTGAATTCTTTACATCAGATTAATACCCACAGCAAACGGCAACATTAATCATAATGATAATAATGGTGGATTGTTGCGTGCAAAATTGAATAATATAAATTTGAATGGTATGTTTTTAAATGTAATTTGATGTGTATTTTTTGACAGATTAAATTATGTGAGTGATTTTTTTTGTATATGTGTGTATGTGTGTATATTCGTCTGAAGTCTGAATATATAAATGGTGCGAGAGACGGAAGACTATTAAGATCAGTAAATCTTTTCTCAGGATTACTATACATCGTTGATGGAGTCACACAGGACAGTAAAAGCTGACATCATTGCGAGCTTGATAGATAGATAAGATTATACATATACACACCACTTGGTTGTTGCTGGATTATTCCTATACGCTGGCCAATCTGTTATCAATTCACAACAATCTCAAATGTAGAAAGTTCTGTTGTATATATTTATATTATATATATTTTTATTTGTTCAGATTATATATAAAATATACATATATACTTTTCGGTGTGTTTTGAAATTACTTTTTTAGATATATGACCACCATTTCACTTTGTATATACGTATGAATGTATAGACGGATATTTTTTAATTGCGAAATCAACAACCTGATCTTCGGGCTGATAACACACGTCTTCATTATCTCGCGGTTGTTAAAAAGATGATTTTGTCCGTTTATATATCTGAATTCTGTTTTTGTTTTTTTGTTTTTTTTGGAATTTAATCTGCGGTTTTAATTGTTAATTGCTTTTGTGGGCAACAGTCTTGTGCTTATGAAATATTGTTAATAATGCTCACTGCTTTATGTAATTACTTTGTTTTCATAAACTTAATTAAGCTCTAGAACACTCACCTAAGCTTTAATTGCGTCTTGTCACTAATTTCAACTGGCAAAATAATTATCAAGAGACTTTGAGATTATATTGTTCGTCATTTTGTTGTGGAAATAGTCGTAAGACAAAATAAAAATTAATTAATTTGTTTTTATGTAATTGCTGAGAAATATTTTGTGGTTACTTTTAATTAATTGTAAAATAAAGGATTAAACTTTTGGTTTAAATATAAAATTTTGAGTTTATACAAGAAAATTTGCTTGGAAACATTTATTTCTTGTTGAGAATAATTCTAACGTAGGTAGTGAAAAATTGTTATTTATTAACATTACTACGTTTAATTAAATAAAATGAATTATTTTAATATTTCTGGAGTTAAATGACATATGTCACTTTATATAATTTATTTATAAATAAATTTAAAAAATGTTGCTTATAAAAAATGAAAAAAAAATATTGATAAAATTTTTTCTATAAATATTAAAATTCATCTTTTATATTAAAATAAGGAAAATATTATATTAATTTTAAAGTCTCTAATACGCATTCCATAATTTTAAAACAAACAACAATTTATTTTATTTTTATTCAAAAATAAAAAATTTCCTGCAAAGTTTTATTTTAATAGAATTTTTATTAAATACATGAATAAAATCCTTCTTGAGTGAATATCACTCCGAATGGATTAAATCAATTTAAAATAATTTACTTTACATTCATTCCGCAATTTTTACACTTTAGTCAGTCAAGAAGGAAAATCCCCTCAAAATTTTTTTTATATTTCAAAAATGCAAATTTTTTCTCTGTGTAAAATTTTAAAACTCTTTTTTCTTTTAAATAAAGCTTATCTCTAACGGTTCTAAAATTTCTCTGAATAATATTACATATTATTCATCACTTATCAGCAGAAAATATAAACTCGAATCATCAAATTACAAAACTAAGAAGAAAATAAACTTTTAACTCTTACAATGCACAATAACACAGTGGCGCGCGCTGTGACGGTATAATATCATATCTATACCACTGCAGCATTAAAAGCATCCCGGGGTGAGCTCTTGGCCTCTCAGTCAAACTCAGATAAAGATGTCTATGGTCGGCGCTCTTTGAATCCTGCACTAAACGCATGATCTAATATTAAAATTTAAATTTAAAATTCAAACTTAAAAATCTCTGATCTCCTATTACATCAATTAAAGCCATTTTACCTCCGTAATATTTATCCAGAGTACTCGAAGGCGTCTCAAAATAGTGACTTGCAGATAGTGACTCGGATGTCAACCGACTCATCTTGTGACTATTTGACTCAAGTATTCTCTTGTATCTATAACTTTGATTTGTCAGTCGCCGGTTGTAGGCTGCAAGTGTAAAGTATTAAAGCATTAAGAAAAAATAAATAAATAAATAAAGTGAATGAAGAAAAAAGATTAAATAAATGTTGAGAGTCACCAGTCATCTTGAAACAGCTTTTTAATATCCTATCCCGTGAATTACGAATGAGTGAAGAAGGTGACACAGGTAGAGGAGCAGGATTCAGGGTGAAAGAGCAGATTACTGCTTACTACCTGCTTCTGCTTTGGTCTTCAGTGATGATAATGATGATGATGGTTCACAAGTTACAACGGAAGAGTATTTAATAGCAGTGTGACTATTACTCGGCGAATTCTTTTTCTCGGCCCTCTTGAGAAAATATAAACCGGTTGTTTTTTTTAATAATTTATATTCTCACGATTTTGAGCCTCTGACAATTTAAGGATTCATTTTCTTCGTAAATTTTTCAAAAATACGTCTGTAAATTTTGAGTTAAAATTTTTTTATTAAATTTTTATTTGGGGGTTAAAAAAATTTGTAGTGACCATTAGTCAGCCGATTTGTAGCTTCCGGTTGGAATTTTTTGAGGATTTGGATTAGTGACACAAGTTACACGCAACTTACCGCGTTTTTCAATAGAGTAAAAGGCAAGAACTTGGTCTTGTACCTTGCTGAGAAGTCTTTACCTGCTGGGTAATCATTATTATCAGCGATGCTGTTTCTCCGATGGTTGTTATTATATTGGTTTGTATCTGCGGATGTTCTTGGAAATTTATTTGGGAGGGCCACTGTTTCATATATATGTTTTCGGCGGAAACTCTTTGAACACGCAACGACAATTTCATTTCGAATCTCACTGATTATGATTGCCGATCGGTTGGACATACAAAAGGTAATATATTTATGAATGAGAATGAAATATGTATGATCGATGGTGATAATGGGTAATTTTGTCGGATTCTTAACTTTACTTTGTATAAAACAGAGACGTTTATGCAAATTTACGCTACTTTGTATTCAAAGCGAGTTGTTCGTGTTGTTTAAGCTTGGGAAGGAGTTAGATGCATGTTGATCTAAGCATGGTTGACAGAAGTTGACGGGTGATGAGTAAATTTCGACAATTTAGAGACATTAGAAAGTTAATAATAAATAGGCCTAAAATACTTCGCTGACATTTAAATTGGGCAAATTTTAGGTGATTTGAAGTTGAAGTCGTCGGTGTTTAGTTCTTGACTTTTTTTTTAAGTTAAGAAGTGGTGTGATAAAGCAATCATGATAATTGCTCTTTAAAAATATATCATCTCTATTCGAACAAAATGTAAAATTGAGAAAAAAGTGATGCATTTAAAAATATATATATTTAAATAAATTATTGTATTGTCGAAATATTGAAGTTTTTGCAAAAGAGTTCATCCAAAAAATATGAAAATGTCTGCTGTTTTGAGGAAGTTTCTGGTAATTACTTGCAAAAATCAGCTCACCTTCGAAAAAAAAATATATATATACTTAACATAAATACGAGCATATAAAAAATTTATGTTGACTAATGCATCAATTTTAAAGATATTTTCGCCCAAAATGATTTAGATTTTTAGATTAATCTTCATTTATGCCAACACACAGGCCAAATGGCAAATTTACAAGTACACTGAGAAAAAAAAATATTTTTGCTTAATTAACAATTTCTTGGCTCAAGAAACTCGCTGACGATCAAATAGGGTAGAAGTACCGTTTTTGGCCAGTTAACATTTGAATTAATTTATAAAAAATTATAATATTATAACCATATTTTTGTTGAGTTTTCAAAAATTTATATTAAAAAAAATTGAGTTTGTAATGGTTTATTAATAAAAATTCATTTCTATCGTTTATTTGAACAATAAATGGCCATAAACGGTACAGTAGCCACAAACGGTACTTCTACCCTATTCTATTGTTATAAATTGTTAATTTCTGAAGAGAAAAACATCAATATTTATCTTTGGATAATAAATAAACAAGAGAATAACTTGTTTTAAATTAAGTAAAAATTATTTCAATCAATTTAACAATTTTTTGAGCTAAGAATATATATTCTTGAAAATTTTCAAGAACATAAATTCTTGTATCAAGAAAATTTTTTTAATAAAAGTATTTTTTTTTCTTAGTGTAAAATAAAAATATACAAAAGAATAGATATGTAAAAAAAAAACAATAATTGTAAGTACAATAGAGAAAATGTTTCAAAATTTTTGTTTGCTTAAATTGCATAGATTATCGATTTAACACTAACTCCACTTAATTTAAATCAAATTTAACCATATATAATATGCTTAGTTAAAAATCTAGCTCCAACAAGTAATCATAAATTTTATTTTTAAATACTTCAAGACTACTAGAGTTTACTATATCACTGGGTAGTTCCTTCCATACCCATATCAAATAAACATGCATCATTTCTATAAATCCAAAATATATACCAACAAATTTGATGCATGTAAATAATTAATCGTATTTTTGATTTGTACTATTCATATATATCGTCTGTTGAAAAATTTCTTATATTTCATGTGAATATTTTTGATTTAGAAATTTTTCTGCTCTATATATAATGATCAAATCCATGTATAAAAATAATTTTCTTGTTTCAAAATTTTTCTCTTAAATTAAATCAAGTTATTTTTTCATTAGTGTATTTAATGTTTCCTTCAATATTGAACAATCCTAATTGTATAAATCCTTTCTGTATAAATATTTTTTCTATATAATTATAAAAATATCCTTTTTTTTCACAATGATCAATCTCTTTTTAAAATATCAGTAAAAATTAAACCCAAAAAATCAATCACACGACATGTAAATAATAAATAAGCACTTACCAAAGTTTATAAATAAAACTACACATTTTCCTCATGTTTTAAAAATTACTTTTAATGAGAATATTCTCATAAATTGATACAAACTTTAAATTAACTCAATTATAAACCGTATAAATAACAACCCAACAACTGAATATTTCAATAATTTACAGCTGAGACCGATGATAAATGTAACAAAATAACTAAATAATAATTCCGAGCGTTGAATTATCGCCAGGATTTATTAAACGTATGTATATTTTGAATCAATTGTCCGTTATCCCATTTCCTCGGCAATATTTGATTTCTCATTAAGGGTTCGAGTAATGTGATGGTAAAGTGCCTGAAGATAATATATGTGGTACATACATATACATACAAATATACATATACGAGGCAGTCAAATGGTACATCCTGCCATCAATATTGCCGTTGACAACTCGACTACACTGTGGAGTACGGAGAACGAAGGAGACCCACAACCTCAACCCTGTCAGCAGCTTCAACAGCAAGAATATTTAGTGATATTCGCATCGCCCGGAGCGTCTATACCATCTTCAGCATCGGTCCATGAATAAACACACTTGTATACATTATATATATTTATATACAGGCCTAAGGATGAATCGCGGATGAGGATGTGCAGAAAGGTAAGAGCTTAGATGCAGAAAGCTAACCAGAACCATTGGCAACAGTCATAGTGACGTATGGGCTTCGGTAAATAAACTATTAATATTATGGTAACGTCATGCATTCCTATCCATATTGGCTCTTTCCGTGCACCTTTACCTCTAAGCTCTTACCCTTTTACCTCCCGTCTCTTCTTTCTTTTAATATTCTTTAATATTTTTCTTCTCATTTTTTCGCTAATGCTTATGCTTATGCTCGCTGTCTTTTTCTTCCTTCTCCTCATCATCTCATTCTATATCTACTTTACTTGTGCTTATTTTTCTTGCCCTCAAGAGATTTACAAGCCGTAGAACAAATACGTAAATTACGCTCGCGAACTAATGGACCTTAGACACTGACACGCCTCCTCAAAATGCCATTTATAAGCACGTCTATTTTTGAATTAGTGCTATTTTGCATCATTTTTTTTTTTTTTTTAATAAAAAGAATATTAACGCATTTTTGGCGAAATACAATATAATATTTATATCGCAAAAATCCTTATAATGTTAAATGTTATATTTCACTCTGTGAAAAAATTTTCTGATAGAGCTATAAGCCAAATTTAATATCTAGCCATATATGGCTTGATCTGATCAAATATAAGGAAATAAAAAAAATTTATAGTAGTTTCTCAAATCTTAATTTTTTTTTTGACAACGTGCACGTTAATTAATATGTTTTATCAAACAAAAATATAACTATTAATTGATTATACTAAAAACCAATAATAAGTAAGCTCTCTATAGATTATTATTAATTTTATTAATATTAACTAAGTTTTTTTTTCAAGTCCAAATAAACTTTTTTATTACTATTAAATAAAATTATCTCTCAGTAATGACTCTTTTATAAAATAATCATTAAATAATTTTTGTTTTATTATTTAATTCCTCAAAGTTAAGTCTTTTGTAACGAGACGATTCAGCGACCATGCGCCCACTGGCGGAGATTTTCAACACTATTTTTTGTTCAATACATTAAATATAGACATATATAATAATATCAGGGCTGATATGACCATATCAAAAATTATATAGACATAGCAGGAAATACATTAATAAATATCAATTTTTCTGATATGACTATTTGTGGACATTAGGAAATGTTTTCACGAGAGTATTTTAATTGATAGCATTCACAAAAAATAAATTGATAAAATATCTATAAAAGAATATACAACTATCATTATTATTATTTCCTTCATGATGCGAAGCAAAAAGAAGTATATTCTTCGGTGTCGTTTAATTGTTACTAATAATAAAGCAAATTTTCTAGCCTTTTATAAGTGTACTGCGATTTAATTCAATGACGAGATAAAAAATTACGAAAAATAAAAATCTAAAAATTAAATATATTATATATAAAATTTCCAATTATTCAAAAAACTACTTGTTTATTTTATTCTTAATTATTTGTCAAAACAACCTAATAATTAGAATGAAATTTTACGAGATAGAAAAAAAACCAAAACCACCTTCCATCATTTTAATTTTCCTTCATTAATTTTAATTACACTTCAATATTTCCATAAATCAATTTCCAGCAGCTAAATTTATTCCGCAAATAATTAAAAATCCTATTCAATCTCCACTAAGCGGCAAAATCACTATTAAATCAAAAATGCCGCTATAAAATTTAAAGCCTCTTTTCGTTTATCAATAAATAACAAGACACTAAAGTTTACGTAAAATAAGTGAATCCCAAGATTACCAATAACACGTACCTGATATAAATATATTCATGTAATATAAACATAATATTATTTCTAGCTGGCTAGAAATGATACGAGAGGCAATCAATGCGCCATCAAGTTGCCTCAATTTACGACTGCGTCGTCACGGCTTCTATTTGTCTACATACACGCAACACATAATAATATATAAAATATACATTGGAGGTTCTACTTTCTTCCCGACTATTCAATCTCTCATTATTATTTTTTTCATCCTATGTATACACACAAATCTTTTATTTTTTTCCATTCGTGGCTGTTCATCTCCATCTAATCCTTGTTCAACTCCTTGGCTGTGAGCCCGAGGGCATTCTCAAAAGAGAATTATTTCAATTTAGCATCTACCTCTATATGTACCATATGTGTACATTATACCGACGTGATAAAATTTTACCTGGAGTGATTTATGCATGATTTATCAATTAACATATCACATGTGATCACACATATGTCAGTTTATTTTATTACCATTAACCATTACTATTATATTATGTGTATTAAAAAATAATTTTTTTTCACACTCTCGTAAAGTTTGTACCGCAAGGACAAGATATAAGACACAAGACAACGAGTCGAACAAGATTATTGATACTTCATGAATCAACTTCCTGTCGCTACAGGACGTCTAAGCTTTTATATTTATATTGTACGCTCGTAAATTTTATTTTATACACATAGTAACTTATAGAATTACAATTTGCATTATTCATAAGTTCATATTCAAAACACTATTAATTTTAAATTATTTTTCGTTGAGAAAGTTTTGAGGGATTTATATTTATATTAGATTTCTGGCGGACTGTACGTAGACGGGCTGTAAAAATTTCAGAAATAATACAAAATAAAATTAAATACAAAGTTAGTTTGTCGCAGTATAATATATATAATACAAGTGTCTGGCAGAAATACCACGTGGCGTCTCCACGCGTGAATAAGTAACCTTTGCCCCGTGAATGAGGCTTCGCGTGGGAGGTGCAAATTTTTTGCATCGCTAACCGCCGGTAGGCTCACTGAGACCCCTTAGAAGTTCCTAATTGGTCCCTGATAGATTTCTTGGGCTTGGGAAAAAAATTTTTTTTGCCACTAATCACAGAGAAAATTTTTTCTTTCCACAAATTAGGAAAGTCAATATGGAAGAACTGCACAGTAAAAAATTTTTCGTCAAATTTAACACAAAAATATATGTTGATGACTTTTTTTACACAAACTGTGTTGAATCAACACTTTACTGTGTTGAATCGACATACTAAAATGTTAAATTCTACACACTAAAATGTTAAATTCTACACAAACATTTTTACACTCTACACAATGACGTAAAATTTTTTACTGTGTGTTAGCTCAAAAAAAGATTAAAAATTTGGTATTCTAGTCTAGAGGCATTAATTTAAGACATTCTTAAAAGCTCAAGAAAATAACCAACAAAATTTTTACTGTGAATTTTTTTACTACACGGAGAGAAAAATATGGAAATCATTCCTATAATTTGAATGAAATGTTTTCCTATACCATTTTAAGAGCGATTACTTAAATTATGGGAATTGTACCATGGTTATGAAAAATAATACATATGGCTGCCGAAATCGCGGAAAAAGTCACCGAACTGACAGTCGAAAAAAATGAACTGTATTGAAACGGAATTATTTTGACACGCAATTTTCACAAGGGTTTTGCGTGAAAAATTAAATCGTGAAAATAATTTTTGACAAAGTTGTGGTGTTATCAAGCCCAGTGCTCCTGTAAATACCACGCTCTTGTTTATTTAATTCGTAAGAAAAACGAGTTTTTTCTGAAAAATCTTATTTAATCTACAAGAAAATCTTTTTAACGTGTTCTGTAGTTATTATTATTTATCTCAATATGCGTTTTATACATAATTTTTCTCGTTTAAATTATGAAAATCACGTTTTAATCGAAATCAAGATTTTTAGGCGAGAGTAGAGCATACCTGCGCGCTTCGCGCTTAATGCATGCAAAAATTTTTTTTTTCTCTGAAATATTTCTACTATGATCAAAGATCATTTTTAACGTCACTGTACATCATTAGGAATAAATAAAATGATTTTTCGAGGAGTGTATTCGAGAAAAGAAATGTCTTTTTTTATTTTGCTGTAAATGAAATTTAATAACTTTTGATACGCAGTCAAATAAAAGGCATAATGGGTAATAAGGGCATAAAAAAGCGGGGAGGTCTGTACGGAAATGAAAGCGATGCAGAGGAGGATGGGCAGTGAATAAATGAACGGATAAAAAAAAGTAAAAATGCATTCGACTAGAAATAGCTGGAAAGCTTTGAATTTTAGTGAGAATAACAAATTTACTCTTTGAGTTGAGTTGAGTAGCTGGTTCAGCACCGGCTAGACAGGAAGAATGTGACCTCTGGGGTAAATTCCCGTGGCAAAGTCGGGACCTTTGATCACGCTCGTCGGCGATTCGCGACGCGGAGATTTTATTCGCTCGGTCGGACGTTAATGCAAGACTGCTTCCTTTCTCTGTCTTTCACACGTTCCTATACAGAGGAAATAATGTGTACACACGTACACGCATCGGTACGTATGCACGGCTCCCTGTATGCTGCTATTATACGGTGTGGTCGGAATAGTTCTGTCGGTTTAGTTGTTCTCCCGTACGTGTACTTGGTGCCGTGCCGTTCAGGTTCCGTTCGGAGAATGCAAGACTACAAGCCCAATACAAGTACCGGCTCGACGCGTGTCACCTAAGGTTACGCCGACTCCCGTTGTCGAAGGGTGCAACCTTCCCTTTCATTTTCACGCCCTCGTTAAAAAAAATAATTATTTACTCTCTCTTTAACGCATTTTCTCTTCACTCTTTATTTTTTACTTTTTTTCTTCGGCTCTAACAATAACAACTAATTAATTTGTTTTTTTTTTCTTATTTTATTGTTGTAAAAAATATACTGTAGATTAGGTGGAAGGTTTTCTAAAAATTTTAAAAATATAATCTTTAACCAAAGAAAATTATTGAAAAAAAAAAAAAAAAAAACGATTTTTTTAAAGAATTTTTTCTGCGCAGTATTTCTGATTCATTAACCCTTGGTTCAAAAGTATTATTTCTTCGTTAATATAGTAAATTATCAAACTAAGAACAAATTATCCAGGACAAAGTCGAAATTTTGCCAGCTGATGACAGCTCTATTTTTTTTTATTTCTCTACATCAAACAACCTCCAGTACGTCATTATTATTTTAATAAGTATGTAAAAATACAATTTTATTAGAACAACCGAATTTGATTAATAACTACTGGGAGGTTACTTTAAAAATTTTAATAACAAATTTATTTACTTGTCGATATTAATTTACTGGGTAACCTTCAAGTTTATACACAGAAAAAAAAATTAACTTGAATCAAGAGAAAAATTTTTGAACCAAGAAAACAATTTTGAAAAGTTTCGTTGTCTTGAATCAAGATGAACAATTTTTAAATCAAGTAAAATTTACACTTAAATCAAGAAAAATTTCTTAGTTTAAGAATTTTTTCATTCAAATCAAGAAGACAAAGTTCTTCAAAATTATTTACTTGATTCAAGTAAATTTATTTTTCTGTGTATTGTTGATAATTTATTGTTAAAAAAATATAATTTGATTTCATCGGCTCTTAATAAAGATATATCAAACAATAATAATCGATTTCAAACATTAAGATAATTTTTTATTTAATTAAATCTTCCTGACATCAGAAACTGGATTTTTAACCCTTCGTTGGTCGCGCTATGAGCAAATCGCCGCCTAACAACTACTCAACCTATAGAGACTCGCTATAGTGCGAGCGAGAAACTAAAAAAGACGCGACCAACGAAGGGTTAAAGATAAATAATGTGTACTGCTATTATAGTTACACTAAAAAAAAATTCTTGACTAGAGTGTAAATTTTCTTGGCTCAAGAAAATATTAAGGAAGATTGAAAATTTTTTGAATGAAGTCAAAGTTTCTTGAGCCAAGAAAATGTTTTCTTGCTCAAAAATAACTTTTGTTTTCCTTAAAATTTTCTTGGCGCAAGAAATTTGTTTTTTGTGTGTGCATAAAACTTGTAATATCTGCGAGCAATCTTTGAGTGTGATTAATTTTAATAAAAATTAGAAAAACGGTAGACCCTGGAGGTCATCCGTGCAACTTCTCGCTAATTTCATACCTACTCTCTAAACATGAATTAGTGAAAATTCACTAATTCATGTTTAGAGAGTAGGTGCTTAAAATTGCACTAATAATGTTTTTGAGCTCTTCGAGCTCAAAAATACAATTTATGTGTTATTTTGAGCTCTCTGAGCTTAAAGAGATAGCTTTTCTATGCTTTTGAGCTCTTCGAGCTCAAAAGTCTGATAGAAGTTTGATAAAACACAATTTTTAAAATTTTCAAACCACAATAACTTTTGAATGAATGAACCGATTTTTATGCAGTTGGCGGCATTCAACGTGGTTTTTTTATGTTAAGAGCTGATTAATTTTTGGAATTGATTGATAGAGCCGTTTGAAAGTTATTTCAAAAAATGTCGGAGTTACGCTAAAAAATTACTTGTTTCCAAATATTTCGTCGACGATATCTCTCGAACAAATAAACTGATTTCGACGTTCTTGGCGGCGATAGATATGGTTTTTCAAGCTTAAGGGTGGAGTAGTTTTTGGAGTTGATCGATAAAACCGTTTAAAAGTTATTAAAAAAAAAACACTTTCAAAAATGATTTTTTTCTTATTTTTTTTGAGATTTTTCAAAATTTCTCAAAATCTATCGGTCCGAATCAGTTCAAATTCTCAGGAAATCTAAGTTTGAGGGAACTCTTTAGAACGCCGTTTGGTACGTTCCAATCGGTTCAGTCGTTCAAAAGTTATAAGCGAGTCACATAGTCACACACACACACACACACACACACACACACACACACACACACACACACACACACACACACACACACACACACACACACACACACACACACACACACACACACACACACACACACACACACACATACATACAGACATAGTGACAACCTTGCGGGGATAGGGAAACTTCCTGTGACTTTCAAACGTCGAGATCTGATTAAAACTCGATTTTTGCAAAACGGGGTGAAAACAATAACTTCCCGATTTTTAAAAATCTTCGATTTTCTTAGCGGGAAGTTAAAAAATTGTGTTTAATTCCAACATCAGAACGCTGTTTAAATAAATCACTTAAAAACAGAACAATCGTTCAGTAATTTTTAATCATTTAATAACTATTTATAAAAAATGTTTTAATAAAAATTTACTCATTTAAATTAATTTTTTATTTGTAACCACAAATAAACACCCTTAATACATATTTTAATGATAAAAAATAATGGTTGAACGGTTAATAAATTACCTGAATCCTTAACAATATAAATGTCTGATACTTCCGGTAGAACACATGAGGACAATATTTGAGGGCTAGACTCAATCCTACTACAAGAAGAATATTATGATTGATAAATAAAATGTTGGGTCTTCCGGGCGCAAGAAAAAACCGCTAGCGCCACACTCTTGTTTCTATTCATGCCCATCGAGAGCATGTGTGATGGCTGATGGCATGCCACCTCGCGTTAAAAGCCCACCGCAATAAGGGCGGAGAAGGGCATAGCTTATACACACATATTCATATCCATATTCATATATTCATATGTATAATACATATTTCTTTTGCATGAGGAACAGAACCGAGGCGCCATATATCCTGAAATCTAATACGTATCGTTAAAAAAAGCAAGTCGTGCGACTTGGTTTCATTTCGGCGTTATTTATGTTTTGACACGGCGCCTTCTTCTTCTGGTCCTTTTTAAATTATACGTATACATATACATATATATTACTCATGACATATATTACGAGCCGCCGAAATCCTCCCTCATAATGATTTCATTTTTAAATAATATAAATATGCATAAAATGCATAATTACCTTTTAAGATTTTTATTATTTTTATTTTTGGTACAACTTATTTCTTTAAAAAATATTAAACGAAAAAAATTTTTGTTGTTTTTTTAAAAAAAAAACAAGTGAAAATTTATTTCCTTTATATTTTTTTCAGAAAATTTGAGCCTCCACTCACACGGATTATCGATTACACAATAAATCTTCTTTAAATTTTTCCCAAAATATTATTTTTCATGTATCTACAACATTTTCAAAATATGGCATTATAAATAGCTGGCACCTATACAATTTTTTGATTTTTCTTGAATAATAAACTAGGTCTAGAAAATTAATTTTAAAAAATTACTTTGATAGTTTTTTAGAATTTTTAAAGATGGAATTTTTTGAAGAAATTTTTCTTGCTATAATTTATTTGTTAAAAAATTTATAAAAATTATCAGATGTCTCTTAATTTCCGTATCATTTCAAAATTTATTTTTGTGTTTTAATATGACGCTAATTTTCGATTGATCTTATTGCAGATTTGAGTTTACTGTCACTTTATAGACATCAGTACTGTTTTCTGATGAAAAAAAGTTTAAGTAATTAAAAAAAAAAAAAAGTAAAATAAAATGAAACGAATGAATTGTTATAGATGTCGAGGGAAAATGATGGTAGAGCACCATACAGAAGAGGCGCCATCAAGTTTAATGTCTCGAGGTCGTCAAGACTGATAATTAAAATGCATTCAACCGAGTTATAAACTTTTAACAGTTTTTATTTTTTTGTCTTTCTTATTTTATTATTATCCATTATATATTTTTTTTCTCGGCCATTTTATGTGTACGAGTACAACCCTTTTTTTGTGACGTCCCGAGCTTTACGATTAAATTTACTGCTCGTTTTATTCCATCTACCATTGATTTATTCACAAATACTTAAAATTTCAAGAAATTATCGTCTGGACGTTTAAGAGTCATTATTGTTGTTATTTAATTAATTTTATGACATCAAGTCACGAGCTATTTTAAACCATTAGAAGTATTGGAAACAAAAACACTTTTAATAAAAAAAAAAAAAAAAAAAAAAAAATGAAATAAAAAAATTAGTTGAGGTAGATAAAAATAGAGGTATTATTACTATGCATAAAAAATTCATAAAGGTCATATCAAGGAAATTGAGTACAAGCAAACAAACGACTTGGAATGGTCCTTGTCGAGGTCACAGTTGCGATGATATAACGATAAAACTAACAGATACTGCTCTCAACTCTTTCGCTGTTGTCTTCCTCTTTTCTTTCTCATACATTACTCTTATGTCTGGAAATATGAATATATATTTATGTATATACACACATTCGGCCTGATGATGACCATATACACATTTCATCTCTCATGTATGTGTTGGAGATTAATATCAGTGACACAGAGTTATGAATTGAGTGCCATTGTATGAGCAAAGTGTTTAGGGGCAGAACTTGTTTGCTTTATTTTTCAGCTCTGACTTTTTGAGCACATATGTGTACTACGTCGACCTATTTCTCACGTAAATAAAAATGACAATTAAAAAATAAATTCTTGTGATCGATTCAAAAATTTTATATGATTATTAACACGCCTTTATTACACTGAGAGGATACATATTCTTCTGAAGGAAATTTTCTTGATAATTATTGAAAATATATTTTATTGTCTAAAGAATTGGTCACATTGACTTAAGTAATTTTTATTTAATTCAAGTGAAGCTATTGGTATGCTTGTCTATTAAAATAAAGATAAATATTACGTAATTAAGGCAGATACTCTTTTATTGATATTATTTTTTCAAAAAATGAATAAATAGAAATGGTTTATTCAATCAAATTTTTAAGCTAAAAAATTTCTAAGATATTAATTCTTTTCTAAATAATAATTTTTATTTTTCTTAGTGTTGCTTGACCTGTGCATACACAGAAAAAAAAATTTATTTGAATCAAGTAAATAATTTTGAAGAATTTCATCTTCTCGATTTGAGTAAAAAAATTTTTAAACCAAGAAATTTTTCTTGGTTTAAATAAATTTTACTTAATTCAAGAATTTTTCGCCTTGATTCAATACAATGAAACTCTTCAAAATTATTTTCTTGGTTCAAGAATTTTTCTCTTGATTCAAGTTAATTTTTTTTTAGTGTAAGTATATATATTGATCGACTTAGTATAATTGAATCTTTCGACTTAATTTCTACGGACTGAAAAGTTTAAAAATAAATTATGATTTAGAAAACAAAAAAAATACGCTTTAATGAAAAAGGAATTTAAATTCAAAAGTATGAATTAATTTTGAATGAGTTTCGATACCATCGAAATAATAATGAAGTAATTAAAACAAAAAGACATTTCATTGTAAAAGAGGTGCTTTTTAAATATTTTTACAATTACAAATATTTATAATAATTTCATCGAGCATCCCACGCTTTCTTTACAATAAAATGAATGAAATTGTTAAACGTTCAATTCTTATTTTGAACTTATTAAAAGTTATTTTATATTCTTTAATCCAATTTAATAATTTCTTTTTTTTTTATTGTTTCCAACTATAATTTATTTAAGAAAAAATCGAATAAAAACTGCAACTCGAGTTTTTCAACATCGAAACCCATCAAATATCGTCTTTCTGGCTCGTTCGATAACTTGTTTATGTTTATATACCACGATTGTCAAAAGAAATTCACGTATAATATGTATAATTTATATAAAAGTATATAGTATAGCATACAGTATATAACAAGCGTGTCTTGTCTGAGGATTTTTATTTTATTTATTAATGTATTATATTATATTTGATACTGGACAGTAATGGGACGCGTGCGCGAGTGAGAAGATTATAATTTCTAGTTTGGAGGTTCGGCAGGCTCTAACGCGTTCCATAACGTCGACATGCCCAAACATTATCGTAAACTCAACGTCTTTATGAGTAGAACCGAGTTGTTGGTTATGCGACAAATCTTACTAAAAAATTTAGCTAGTTCTCACAATATTTGTACTGAATAATATATATTTTATTTTATTTCATTTCATTGTACATGTTTGTTTCTGTACTGTGTTATGTACATATGAAAGGATCTTGATATTCTCTTTTCTCTATCGTCACTCAATCACTTAAATTCCATCACAACAATCTATTTTTTTACAATACGATCTATTCCTTAAAATTTCTTTCACACGGATCAACTCAATCTATTTCGGTTTCTAGTACAAAATTCATTCTATTGCTTATTAAGATTTCTTACAAATTTATTTAAACAAAATTAAATATGTTAAAATATATTAAAATTTTTGGTCAGTAACTGTAGAAAGGATTAGTAATACTTAGAATTTCCGGCAGATGGCGCATGGTCGTGTAATTTGTTCGAAACTGGAGAGTTGAGTCAGACATCATAATAAAGTAAGTTTATTAAAATTATTAAAATATCTTTTGCATTTAAAAATAATATAAGATGAGTTTTAGAAAGGATTTTTGAGAAAAGTTTTAAAGTATTAAAAATACTTTTAAGTATTTTAAGTAAATTTAGGTTTTTGTAATAAAATTTTTAATAAAAATTTATTATAAATTGAAAGAACAATATTAAAATTTTAAAACATTTCTTTTTTAGTAAAATCAACTAATTTTGGCATCATCGAAACTAAGTCTTAAATAATTTTCAGAGTTCAAAATAAATAGTATTTTTTTACTATTTTGTATTAAACAACTTATTCTTAAATTAAAAATAAAAATTTTGCAACTAAAAAGAAAGCAATTGTGAGTTTTTGATCATTTTCCGATGAAGAATTTGATTGTATCTATCAAAGCTAATATATTCGTGATCGATTTTAAATTTTTTTCCGGTGAAAAATGATTTAAAAAACAAGAAATTTTGAATCTAGACATAAAATCATTTTCAAAATAATTTTCTAAGATCAGTATTATTTCTCTTTATTAAAGTAATTTTTTTTTTTATCTGCGGAATAGTGGGCAATTAAGACAACTAATGCTTAAGCTGATAGAGCCATCGCAGACTTTGATTAACTCATTGACTCTCTGAATTTAAAATTATTTATTCTTTAATCAATAGCAACCATAAAAATAAAAAATCATTTATTCCACTAAAAATCAATTAACAAAATTGAAAGTTTCGATTTGTTTATCTTACACATTAGCTACTCTTAAAATTTTATTGCTTGAGCATACATCAAATACTCTAAGAACTTAAGTATCGATCAGATACATAATTGAAAGCTCGACGAATAAAAGTTATTCTCAGTTGGGAGACGATATTGGTTACTCCTGAAAACTGAAGCGAAACCGCGGCAGACGGCAGCTAAGTAAATATTTAACCAACTTTTTTAAACTTTGTGAAATGAATACTACACGTCGTAGATGAAATAAGTTGTAAGAGGTATCGTAACAAGTTAAACATTTAAAGTTGCGTACCGGTAGTTATATTACGCCGCTCAGGAAGTAGTAGTGATGTGCGTCAACTAAACGTGAAATGAGGAGAAACGAGACTCTTGAGTTTGTAACTGAGGGAAAAAAAGAGAGAGAATACTCTTGTGTGTTTGATGTTAATGTCGGCATCCTTAGATCTCCTACCCCGCAATAACTCGCGCGTTTCACATTTTACACCTTGGTAAACAAAAAATTTATTTCCGGATTGGAATTATCGTAACTATCATCAAGATGATACTCATCCTGAACGAGAACCGGATGTTCATTTATACAGTTTGAAAATTTTTCGATTCGTTTTGGTACAAATTAGATGTTACAACTTTTTTTTTGCGCTAATCTAATTATAACAACTCGTACTTTAAGCTGTAATTTAATTCAATTAAATTGTTTATTTTTTATTGAGTAGTAAAACAAACAATACAAATAGTAATGGAGCTTCAACTTCAAATTCAAATATATAGACATATAGTCGGAAAAAAATTTTTTATGTCACCATGTTAAATTATCTTTATTATATTTAACAAAATGTTTAACTGAAACTGTTGAAATTCAAGAGATTAATAAAATTCAAAAGAAACTTCATGTAATTTTTGTAAAACATTAAAAGATAAGAATTGTTCATAAGAACAATCTCATGAATTTTTATAAACCTTCAGCGTGTATTACCCCTAAAAACAATATATGTAAAAATGTAAAAACTTTTTAGTAAAAAAATTTTGAAAAGAAATGAGTAATATATAAAACTAGATAAGGAATATATTTTTAAGAATTATTCTTGAAGCAAGTTCGAAGATAAGTCTAATCGATGGCAGCCAAGAGAAATAATATCAACTTTAAGTTACCAAATTTTACAACGACACAGTATGAAAATTCGTTTGTTATTACTCTAATTCGCTTATGGGAGCAATTGCCTGCTGATATTGTAGATTTTGCAAACTTGGAGATTTTTAAAAATAAGATGTATGACCACTTATTTAATCTGGATATTTAACACTCATTTATTTAAATTTTATTATTACTTACTGAATTTTGTCAAGCCGTTGAGGAAATTGGTTAAATCGGAATGATGTTTTTTATGTTATTTCTTTTTAAAATTTAGAATAGATTATAATTAAATAGTTACTATAGCAAATACTAATATGATTAATAATAATGATACTAGACAATATTGTTAATTTATCACTCTAATTGTGTACTTTTCATTATTTCTGTATGTATATATGATGGACCCTTAATTAAGTCTGTATTTTTTATAAGTTTGCCATTCGGCCATTAGGCCTTGGTATAATAAAGCAAATCTATCTATCTAATCGATTTATTAATTAAAAAAATACAAGAATTTAAAAACTTTTTTAAAATACACACTATGAAATTTTGATTTAAGATTCTTGTTGCAATATTTTTGAAGCGTAATAATTTTTGGAATATCTGTACAATGAATTGAAAAGGTAATGAAGTAAGCTTTATTTTTGATATCTACTTTTTTTTCTAGATTAAAAACTATCTATTTTTTCCTTTATTTAATAAAATTTTACTATTGTATTCGTTTCGAAAATTCTGCAATGTTTGAAATGATCTTTTTTAATCCATGAATGATTTTTTAATGAAACCTTTGATTAAAGAAAAAGCTTTTAATTTGATTTTGCCATAAAAGTCTGATTAAATCGTAATTTAGACTTTTAAAAAAGCTTTAAATAATTTTGATAAAAAAATTTGCTATTTTAAAAAATTTTTATAGATTCAATATCAAATTTCAACACAACGAAAATATATTCAAATTTCTGGATATTTTAAGAGAAATGACCTTCAGAAAAAAAAAAAAAATTTTCAACTAATTGCAAGTACAATAAAATAATTAATTAAATCTAATTCGGTAATAATACCGCGCTAATTATTTGACGTGTTTTTCATTTCCAAATTAATTGATTAATTAATTGTTTTATTAGCGGTGATTTATTTTATTGGATAATTGGACTGAATAGGAATAGGAGGTAATTTATAAGAAGGAGGCGAGCAGTGATTTTTTGTTTATTTGCTAATTAATAATTGATTAGAGCATTTAATTATGAATGTGGGCTGAGGCAAGAGTTTAATCATTTGGCGAGTAAATGTGCTAATGTGTGTACAGTGTAACATTGTAATAGTGGTAACGGTGGCATTGAATTGGTGAGGTAAGTAGACAGTGTAAACTGGTTATGGTCTATACCCTCTTTCATAGCGATCCTGGTTGCGATAGAGACGGAAGCTCAAATAAATCGCTCCGCCGCCGGATGCTCACCACGATGCTAACCTGCAAGAATAATGAGGATTTCATTCCACGAGTTACACGCTCAAGAGACATTCGGTATCATAAATATTATAAGACTGAGGAAAGACTTTTCAAATATTTGCTGCCGTTTTTTCTGACAATGAGTTAAGGAAGTTTGTCCAATTTTAACCTGCCGTTACGGATATTTACGCCCTACAAATTGGACATATTTATTTCAATTATTTCCATTCTTTTCTTCCCCTCTTAATTCAAGAAATTACTCACCTTAGATCGATAAAATTAATACTTGTGAATGAAGAAGCAAAAAATCTTTATTCAAGAATGACACTTTCGAATGAAATATTACGATATTTTGAACATTTTTCCATCTTAAATTACGATTGATAGGTATATTGGTTCAATATAATCTCGATTTGTTTGAAATATATCCCAATTGAAAACGCAGATGTATTTTTGCTATTTTCTGACGAATGAATAAAAAATGATTTGTTTTCTACATAAAATTAGAAAATTAATTATTGGAAAATTTAAGAAAATATTTGGGAAAATTCTCTTGACTAAAATAAAGTTTTAGTGAGCCAAAAAAATTGTCTTCTTGCTCTAAAACAACTCAATTAAGCCTTTTAAAAAAATTTTTTAGTTTAAATAAAGTAATTTAAATTAACTTAAGAAATTCACTCGCGAATCAAGATAATAAATACTATTTTTATCTGAGATAACCTTTATTGTACCCAACAATGTTTTTCTTTTGCACTGATAGAAGAATTTATTTGTATTAAAAAATATTTGTTAATAGTTAACAAATCATTTATTAGAGACCACTTTTTAGTATCAAACAAATATTTCTTAGTATTTAAAATGATTTGTTTGTATTAAATAAATCTGATATTCATTTATTAAATATTAATAAATCTTTTTAAATACTAAGAAATATTTGTTACGGACTAAAAAATGGTCTCTAATAAATGATTTGTTAAATATTAACAAATATTTATAACTATAAACAAATCCTTCTATCAGTGCGCGATTATCATTTAAGACATTATCAACTTTTTTCAAAAATACTTACCTCAAATTTTTAATATTTTTTATTTTATCAAAAGTATTTATCTGTAACAATGTTATAAAGAGGAAAGATTTGATTGTTTGTTTGTTTGCATTGAATACGCTCCAAAACTACTGAACCGATTTGAAATATTTTTTCACTGTCGGGAAGCTACACTATCCCCGGGCGATATAGACTATATTATATTTTCAAAAAAATTAGGGATCCTTACTAAAACTCAAATTTTTGTTAAATGCCCGTGCGAAGCCGGGGTGGACTGCTAGTCTAATATTTTTCAAAATAGGTTTAAGTAAAATGATTCTTTCTTTATTTGAGATTTCACTTTTTTGGGTTACGTTTACAATATTTTTAACAAAAAAACTATTACTTGAAACAACACACAAATGTAAGATTTTTTGTAAAGAAAATTGAATTCCTTTTAGTTGAAGTATTATTCTGGTTTAAAAATTCGATTTTATCGACCGAAGATTATAAACTGTTAAAAAAAGTCTTGATAATTATCGACTGGAGGTACCAAGGTCTTAATTCCAGACTTCAGAAACGAAGAAAAAATTTTTTAAGATACCTAATTGTTTTTAAATAATTATAATGGTTAAAAATTACTTCTCTTTTATCAAAAATAAATCTTTTTGCTACTAATTTTATGAAGTATAAATTATAATAATTTTAAATAATTTTCCAAGCAATAATTATGCGATAACATGAAAATTCTCACACAATATATATACCCCCTGTCTCAAAACTTCAATTTCATTGACTATTTATTAAATTGTTTAGTAAAAGAAATAACGTCGGGTTATAATTAAGCTATAAATAACAAGGATTAATAAAAATATCCTCGTATTTACAAATAAATATAAAGAGTATAAAATAAAGGCAGTGATTTTATATTGAAGATCATGAAACAGAGTACAGAGTAAAGCAAGAGGAAAGAACGTTTGAAATAAAAGAGAGAAATAAGTTGATGAGAAGACGATAAGATCTTTTGGGCTGCTCCGGAGAGTATCAGTAGGCTTCCTCTGTTGGACACTTGGCAGATGTTATCTCGACATTTCTTCTTCGAGCTCTGTCGTCGTCACGTCAAGGTCCCGGTTATGCGTCGCTCGAGATAGTGTCTAATGTTCTGCAACAAACCTCAAACTCTCTATACTAATGTAATAAAATATATTTTTAATCGTATTAGCATTCACACGCTTTACTCGCCGTTGCCATTAAAGGTATTTTTAATTTTTTATTCGTTCACTTTTTTACGGAACAACTAATCGGCATTACGTGTGTTTTTAAATCTCTGAAGACATTGACGACTGGTGAAACGAGAAACAAAAGAAAGACAGAGGGAGAAATTTTTTTAATTTTCTACTTACTATTATTTTATAGTTTTTAAATAGAAAAAAAAAAAATTCACCGAAAATCATTAATAAAATTTATTAACGTAGTTGTAATCATTTTTTTTTTGTAATGTAAAAACAAAAATTTTGAAAAAAGGCTATGCAACGAATTATTTTTAATATTTTGCGAAGATTTAAAATTACAAATAATAAAATAATGTACCCAGGTTGATTTTTTGTAAATGTATTTTTACTTTTCGAACCAAGTGATATTTTATCATTTTAAATTATAGCAAACATTAAATTTGTTAATATTTTAAAGAAAACTGCAATAATATTATCCATTATTTCCAAAAATAAATATTGATATTGATAGTTATAATTATGATCAACATTTACGGTTTTTGTAAACTTTGATTACATTGTGTTGACAATCTCTTAGTATATGTTCGTTTATGTCATAATAACCAGTACACCCTTTCCTAAAAAACGAATTACATATATAATGGTTATAATTTATAATATCTAATATTGTAAGTAAAATAATGTCATTCAATAAAATTATAAATGATAAGTCTTCCTCACCCGTCTTGGAAAAAGTAACAATTAACTTTGATAGATTCAACAGAGTCACCTTTAGCTACAATTAAACAATCACTGTGTGAGTAGGATACACGGCTAACCGAACTAGGAAAAAATTTCGCTTTTATTTCATAATTTTTTATCCCATCGATGACTTTGACTTGAGCTTTATTTAACCAAACTTCTTCACTGCCTTCATCTAACTTTTCACCATCTTCTAACCCTGCGCTAAGACATTCAACGAATCTTTTCTCTGCAATATGCAAAATATCATCAATTTCTGGATTTTTCAACAGATCGAAGGTTGCTTTAACTTTTCTGTCTGAATATACTGATAAAATCAAAGCTTGCACGATTGCACTCAATAAAAATATTTTGGTTGCCATTTTATGAATAATTTAGTTATTGTTTTGAGAACAAAGTTTTATTTTTGACTGAACAGCAATTTCTTTTTGTTCTATTTATATGCATTTACGCCGTCCATATTTCCCTCTATATTTACCTGTTGTAAAAACTTCGTCACACACACAAAGCTTGGGAAAATTTCCACAAGGTAAGTAATAACATCTGTGAGACCGCACTTAAACTAAATACAAATAATTAGATTGTAATTACCAGTCTATCAAATAATTCACTATATCTGATATATAATTAATTTTTTTATGTAAATTTTGTATTGAATTATTTTTTTTCTCTATACTACTTTTTAGGAAAAAAATGTCACGTTTATTTTGTTCTTTGTCATAAGTCACAATTTCATAAAATATTTAGTTTTTACGATAGCAAACTAATAAAAATTATCTTATTTTGCAAAAATTTTATTATATTTACATGAATCGTCGGACTTTTAACATAATAAATTTTTCTGATACGTGCAGTCATAATATTTATAATTTTATCATCCTATAATTTGAAGGACTTATTTTATTTCACTTATAGATACAAAAAAAAAGTTTGGGAAATCTAAAAGTGCACGCCTCATAATCTCATTTTTCACAATAAAATTGATTAAAATAAAAGATAAAAAGCAAAATAATAAAAAACAGAAAACTCTGCTATGATTTAGTGGCGTCATAACTCTGAGGTGAGGAAAAAAAATACTATAATAAAATGAATAGATAGATATACAAAAAAATCAACAGTCATATATTAGTTTTTTATAAATAATAATTTAACGACAGTGAATTGAACGCTCATATTAATTGAGAAAATCCGTCGTGTGTTACTTTCGATAATAAAAAAAGAAATACTCCAGTACGATTATTTTTTCGACCAATTTCCCTGCCACATACACCCATCCATACACGGACGTCCAGAAAAGATTATGTTTAATGTTATTATTTACTATGTTAAACAAGAAAATTGTTATTGAAATATATTTTATGTGCCTGACAAATTATTTAACTTGGTATAAGTGTACTCATATTAACCTGTAAGTGCGATATAAATAACAAAAAATCAATTTCAGTTTCGAGAAAACTGCTTTTTTTGAAATGTCGAGAGTAGAGCACAACCTCAACGCTTTTTTTATGAGGCGTGCAATAAATTTATTTAATGAAATTGACAAATTATCATTTTATACTTCAATTATTCTTTCAAAATAAACTATAAAGCTAAGACGTTTCTACTACTTTTACGTGCTGTAAAAAATTCCTCACACATCATATAAGCTACACGGACAAAAGTAAACTGTAATATTCACTCGGATTCCGGTTAATTTTTATAGTTTCAAACAGTAAAGCGGACATCGGGATGGCAAAAATATAAATATTACAGAACTTAATGTAGAAAGTATAAAAGCCACAATTTATAATTTAATATCGAAAATAAGTTATTAGTAGCTGCCACTACAGTAAATAACGACTCTTTCATTTTAAAAAATTACAGTTTCAAACAGTAAAAATTGCCATTTCAATATATAGTCCATATTATGTTGAGGGAAACTCAGATGAAAAAGAAGGGGGTCTCACTCTGGGAGAATTTAACATTTGAAACAGTAAAAATTATACTTTTAAAATATACATTTTACCAGTCCAAGCAAGTCAATAATTACAGTTTGATTTTTAGCGTTGCGTTTAAGGTTGCATGGACAGTACCCCGTAAGTCATAATAGAATCTAAATTTTTTTTTCATTCAAATTAAAAATTTGAATACGAAAATTCATTACTATAATTTAACCGTTACCTTACATTATTATTAATTAAAATAATTAAATAATTTCATTAACAAAAACAATAAATAGTCAACGTATGACTCAAGTATTTTTTCACAAAACTCAGACCTGGCAACACCGCGCATAACAGCTGTTTATATTTATCTAGCTGTATAGTGTTGAGGTGAAAAACATAACCCATAAATATACACAGGAATTATTAAAATTCAAAATTCGCGCGTTCTGTACTGTGCAATGTTGCCAGACTGCGCTGAATCACGTGGTTTATTTATTTTTAAATATGTCGGCCTGAAATTTTCGTGAATTTCTCATCTTTTGCATTAAAATATATTTAAAAGCTTTCGTCAGAAAATTTTCATTTTATTTTTAACGTATTCTACGAAAGTTGATTGACTGGAATACAAGTTTTTTGTTTTTAAATCTTCCTATGAGTTAGTCAAATAAATCGATATATGTGCAATCCGCCAATAGTCTCTATAGGCTAGATGTTAAATTTCAATTTTTTAATAATTTATTAAAGGATAACCCTTTGTCAGATCTAATCCAAAAAATTAATTTAGACGTGTGAGATAGCAATTCATAACATATCAAAAAATTAGCTTTTGAAATTCACAAGTGCATTAGTGTCCGAACAACCTTAAAATTTACCATTTTACTTTGTAAATATTGACGTTGCTTGTATTAGAAATTTACTAACTGTATTTTAAACTTTTTACATATCATAGCCATCATTTTTTAGGTACGAAATGATAAATATCAAAGTCTGAATTCTTAATTATTATACTTTAACATTTTAGACATTTACATAGCGAATATTACTGTTTGAAATAGTATTTTCTTGCATGTAAAGAGTAAATTGTAACGTTTAAATGGTAAATATTATAAAGTAAATAGTAAAATCACGATTTTACTGTTTGAAATGGTAATTTTTAGCAGTTGATCATTACTTATCATAAATCGACTGTTATTTATTACAGTTTACTTTTTTCGGTGTAGAAAAAAAGTATAACATTCATTCTGTGATTTTTGATGAGTCAGAGTTCGATAGAATTTTTCAATTTTTACGATAACAAACTCATAAATATTACTATATTTTGCAAAAAAAATTTTTGTCATGTTTTAGCCATTTGTACAATTTCCTCATTGCATAATTACAAGGACTAATTTTACTTCACTTCTAAATACGAAAAAAAATTTTTTATATCCGTAAAAAAATTAAGAATATATTTTTTTTTAATTAATTACAAATTATTATTTTTACTTTAAAATAACAAGTAAATAAATAAGTGATAAAGTAACTAATGTAATTATACATTTTTTTATTCAACTTAATGACTACTAAAAAATAAATGACACTTTGATAAATTTGCTTCAATTACTAAACGATAAATACGTCGATTAAGTGCGAAACTAATTAAATATTAATTATACATAATTTCTCACATTTATCTGGCAAGGCTGACAATTTTTTAGGAGTCTTTAGTTCGCTTCTGGTTATTTATTTTCAACGAATTTTTATATAAAAAAAAATACAGTTTATTTTTTCCTCTGGTTACTCCTGTTCACAGACAATCGACGGGGTAATCGCGGGCTGAGCGCCGGAAGCCGTAGCAAGATATTCGCGCGCTTGCATCAGATAACTCGGAGACTCAACTCAACCAAGTCTGACCCAACTTGGCCTCTACCCCTCTTTGTCTCGTTTAAACTTAAACTTTTCTTACCCGTAGTTTATTTGTGACTTTTTTTCCTGGACCCGAAACTCTGCAAATAATACGGACAATAGAAAAAAAGAAAAAAAAATTACTGCGCAAAAATAAAATAAGAAAAATACAAAACTTTGCCGTGCAATTAAAAAGCAGCTTTACTAATGCATGTACATTTTTTTACATTGTACAGTTTATAATAAAATGAAAAAAGTTATCGGATAAAATAGAGCTATAAATGAAGCATAAATGTTTGAAATTATTCATGGTTGAATTTATTGTTAATAATAAAGTAAATATCGCTGTTATTTGGATTGAATTTAATTAGATTGTATACAAAAACTCAACAGTATATTGATTACATCGATAATCTGTTAATTTAGTTTTATAATTTACGAGTTTACTAAGCGGTCATACAAGTTGTATTTATGTGTGTTTTGTGTATATAGGTATATATTACGTGTGTGTAAGTACTTAGCGTACAAGTTAAATATACCAAGCAGGTAGATATTAACCGGTGATACGCGTTTTATTTCGTAGATACGATCTCTTAGTCGTATATTTCCGCGACTCTGTTTAATACAATTCCGAAAATGTCATTTTTCAAGTAAGAATATTATGAGACTTTTATTTCAAGAATTTGCTGGATAAATTTCTAGGCGTTTAAAAAATAGTTATGTCTTGTATTATTGCTAATTCTTTATTTATTTTTAGTAAGTAGAAATGTTGAACTGTATATTATAAAACTTATGATGTGGATGCATGTGTTTTAATAAAAATTTCTAATTATTATTAAAATTCGGAAAGATTATCAATAATTTTCATACACTGACAAAAAAATTAACTTGATTCAAGTAGAAAAATTCTTTAACTAAGATTTTATTTTCGATTCAAGTAAATTTTACTTCATTCAATAATTTTTTAATTTGATTCAAGACAACGTACCTCTTCAAAATTATTTTCTTGATTCACATTTTTTTGTCTTGAATCAAGTTAACTTTTTTTTCAGTGTTACTTTAATCTTCAAACTCTTGGTAAACCTTCATGATATAGCTTCTTTTTAACTTAAATTTTCTTACCTGTCTTTATTGTAACATCAAAGATTCTTAAAATTATCAGTTAATTCATTATAAATTAAATTATTGTACTCAATTATAATTTTATATAAAGCCAATATTATCTATTCTAACAAATATTCTTATGTAAAACATTCTAAATGTTTATAGGTTTAAACTGCACAATAATGTAAAAAATCTATTGTTTATTTTCTCTTTGCCATTCGGCATCTGCCTTGGCATAATTTGTTAATAAACTAAACTAAGCTTCAGGTGCACTGAAAAAAAAATTAACTTGATTCGAGAGGAAAATTCTTGAACCAAGAAAATAATTTTGAAGAGGTTAATTGTCTGGAATCAAGACGAAAAATTCTTGAATCAAGTAAAATTTACTCAAACCAAATAAAAATTTCTTAGCTTAAGAATTTTTTTACTCAAATCAAGAAGATGAAGTTCTTCAAAATTATATTGATTGATTCAAGAACATTTTTTTTCTGTGTGTAAATTTTAGTTTTAATAGAAATTTTTTACAACATTCTGAGGGTAAAATTCTATAAATATTTAAAAAATTTTAAATTAATACTTTAATGATAGAAAAACACACTTGACTTACGAAAATAATCTAGTAATTGTTTAGTTGAACCGTCTAGAATATATTAACGCATAAATGTTACATTTAGAATTTTTTTTAATTAAAAAAATATTCCGCAAAACCAAGAACTTTTCAATAAGAAAATTAAAAAAAAAATCACAATGTAAGAACGGACAATAATTTCATTTTTTTCCAAAAATAACATTTTCTTTTCTAGCAGTTTCTTTATTCAAAATATCATTAGCTCAACCCAAAAAAATAAAATATTCATTGAAAAAAAATATTAACCAAAAAATTCTGAAAAGTATTCAAGATTTGTAATTTGCTTATTCTAAAACGAAAATTTTTTAAAATTACAAGCGGAAAATTTTCTACCGACAAAACAAATATTAACGAAAATATTTCTCTTCACTCAAACAATTTTCTTAAAAGCATCGTTGCGAAGTAAATTGAACTAACAATACTTTTATGAACATATCAATTAACCGAATATGATAAATAAATCAGCATACACATTCTTATATACACCAGAAAAATATGTACGTTTTTATTTTACCGGATTATATTTACATAAATTTTATTTATATTGACCGCATGGTTAAATTTATCTTCAAATGATGGTACACTACATTGAATATATTTAACATATATTCAATATATCCGGGAATATATAAATTTTCATGTAAGATGTAAGATGTAGCATATAACATATAACAATCTCGATGTTATTTTATACGTATACATGGCTGCACTGCATCGTAACCTCGTCGAGTCGACGATCGTCTTTAGCGGTTGTCTGGTTTCTGGTCGCAGGCCCGGAAGATCGTTGGGACTACGACGCGTCCGTTGCGGTGAAACGTACCATTTATCTACGTCAACCTCGTTCGCCGACACCGCGAGGCGTCTCCGTAACTCCGCATTTTCTCTTTTACCCTTCTCTTTTTATCCACCACCGTTCTTACGAGGGTGATCTTCTTTCTTTCTCTCTCATTCTCTTGTTATACACTTTTTTCGCTCCTCTACCTCTATATTCTACAGTCTACTATATAATTTATAATGAAATACATTTACTTGCACATACCCATGTCTACGCTCATCCGCGGATTTGCGATCGCTATTTTCTACAACACTGACAACCACACATGCGTATTGTAGATTTTTTGTTGTACAATGTATTTACTTTTAACTGTTAATTCCGACCATTCTTTACGTCATGTTTTAAAAATATATGAAATTAAAATAATTTAATATTTTATTTATTCAATTATCAAGCTCTTATACAATAAAAAAAAAAATTGTCCGGTAATGAGGAAAATTTTTGGGAACAAAAAAATTATTTATAAAAATTTTGCACGACTTATGATGCGAAGCATCAGAGAGTGCTTTACGATCGAAAAATTTGTTTTGCCTCGATTTCGCAACTATTTAATTAATTACACGATTGATAATATGCGTAGTCTAATTAATTTGCGCACCATTCGATAGATAATTTAATGGAGATTAATTCTGTCACTGGTAAAAATCAGTTTGAGATAATAGAACCAGAAAAAAATATCAAAATAGTTAAAAGAAAATTCGTGTCAATCAACTCAATTCTCCGTTAAAAACACGATAACTTGCGTAAAAATTCAATGTTTTTTTTTATTAGCTTGGCATTCCCTTTGTGGAGATGGTCATCTTATTTAATGTTGTTTATTTGTTATTAATGAAAAACTAAAATTAATGGAAAAAATCCACACTCAGTGCGCATGATCAGTTTAAAACATCGCGCGAAACTTGAAATGAAAAAATAAATAGAAAAAGAAATTGTATTTAAAAATATTAAAAAAAAAAAAAAAAACGTAGCAAACAAAAAAAAATAGTAAATTGCAAAAGTAATATTTAAATAAAAAAAAAATAAAATAAAATAAAATAATATTAAAAAAAAAATGTTCTTTCGGAATATTAACAATTTTTTTTTTATTTATTGAATCAATGAGCATTATGAGTCGTGCACTTTTGGAATTGCCAAACTTTCTTTATCTGAAATCAAGTCAAAAATTTTTCAATCGAGTAAAATTTTAATGAACCCAAAATAATATTTAAATTCAAGAAATTCTTCAGTTTGGTTCACGAAATTTTGTCCTGAGTTAAGTTAATTTTAGATTAGTGTATTTTTAACTCAAAAACAAGTTTTTTCCATCAAAAAATAAACTTTTTTTTTAATTCATTCTGAAATATTTTTGAGACCAATCTTTGATTTTATGAAAAATAAAAAAAATTTTGAGCATTTTTGATAGTTTTAAAACAAATCAAGAATAATTTAAGTCAATGTTACTATAGAACAAAAAAATTGTTCGCTGAGTTACATTGTATCTTTCTTAAGAATAGTAAATCATTAAGTTGAATTCGTAAAATTCTTGAATGAAGAACTTTTATTCTTTCTCTTAACAAATTTAACTCTCGTGATTTTTTTTTGTAAATTTTTCGAGTCAACTTGAACTGAATTTCACCAAGTACAAGTTTGAGAGTAAAATTTTGAAGAGAATAATTTTTTTGAATTAAGTAGTTTGACCAAATTTTATAAGAACAATCATTTTTAAGTGTAATAATGAGCAGTATTTATTTATACGATGAATTATTATAAATTCTTATTCATTGGAGAAAAAAAGGCCCACGGCGATGTATGAGTTGGTTACTCCGGATAGACGTTAGCGATAACCACGCTTAATGCGGAAATTAACCGTTATATCTTTGCACTTATTTACACTTGCCCCGGTCGAGATAACTTATCCGAGCGATATTTTCGCATAATGTAATCTAGTTCTACATACAACTGCATGTGTATTGTTTTGTGTATACCGGTACCCCCTACTCTCTCTTTCTCTCTCACTCTTTTTTCTCTCTTTATCACTTCAAGGTTATTGTTATTTATTTGTACATATACTACTATAGATAGAATTATTTCTCACACTGGGAGTTTGCGATAATGATAAGGGGTACGAGCATTTAAATGCTATTTAAAGGTTAGATATTTTCGTCCAGGAGCAATCCGGTCTAAATAACAGAAAAACTGTCCAATTGTATACAATATACCTATTATGCAATTCATACCTAAAATTTTACAATAATAATTATCAATGTTATTATTACAGTGTAGAAAAATTGGCAGAAAAGGTGATTTTTAATCGATTAAATCCCTTTGAAATAAAATCTAAAGAAAAGATTTTACTTCTATTTATAACAAAGAAAATTCGCGGAATTATTTATTTATTTTATAAGATAAACATAACGAAATAGTTATTCTTCTCAAAATTATAAAATGTCTTTTTAGATATTTTAAAAATTAATCTTTAAAAATTAATATAACCCTTTTCCTTAATGCGATACAACAAATAAATTTTGATACTCAAAAAAAATTGCATCAAAATTTTTTTCAATTTCTATGATTAGGATTTTTTGATAAATTCTCTCTCTAATAATTTTTTGGCTAAGAAATCCTTTAAATTTCCATATAAAAGTAATGTGATTAAATGTAGTAATTTTAATAATTTATAATAACTAATCTTTACGAAAATTTAGATTAATTTTCCAAAAAAATCGAATTTTTATAAAAAATATAATTAACATTTTCAAGCTTAAATTTAGGATAAATTTTTTTGTTAGTAATTTGGAATAAGAAACTCTTTTCAGGTCATTAAAAATTTATTTAAGTCTAAAAACTACTCAGATTTTTTTTTAATTAACATCCATATTAATTCCGGAATCACTCTGCTTAAAAAACTCCAGATTTACTCCTTAAGCTCTTTTATTTCCTCACTCCAATACTCCTAGTGATAATGAAAATTTATTCCCGATTTTTTAAAGTGTATTATTGTTATTATTTTAATTATTCATAAAAATTATTTTATGACCTATGTAAATCAATTCCATTTGACTGGCAAATTAATTTCTTGTGAAATAATAAGGATGTACTCTTTGCAATTAATTGATAAAATTTATTCTAATAAGCCTGAATCGTCTTTGACATCATCAAGAATCATTATTACTAGTAACCTTGCAGTCACTACGTGACTGCCGTGACTTGTGAACTATAAATAAATAAAATTTTGCTACATTAAATCATGACTTTTGTTAAATTGCACCGTACTTTTTTAACTATTGACGTTTTTAAAAATATAAGCTCATCCCGATGTTACACTCATCAAGAGCTTTCATTTAAGTACCTACATTAATTTTTCATATATTTATACATATTATATATATGTATATATGGAAAATATATGAAAAATTGATGTGGGTACTCAAATGAAAGATCTTGATGAGTGTAACATTGGGATCAGCTTATATCTTTAAAAATGTCAATAGTTTACGAGATATTTGTTAAAATACCCTGTACTTTCTTAACTATTGACGTTTTAAAAAATATAAGTTCATCTTGATGTTACACTCATCAAGAGCTTTCATTTGAGTACCCACATCAATTTTTCATATATTTTCCATATATACATATATATAATATGTATAAATATATGAAAAATTGATGTAGGTACTTAAATGAAAGTTCTTGATGAGTGTAATGTCAAGATGAGCTTATATCTTTAAAAATGTCAATAGTTCACGAGATATTTGTGAAAATACCCTGTACTTTCTTAACTATTGACGTTTTAAAAGATATAAGCTCATCCTGATATTACACTGATGAAAAGCTTTCATTTGAGTACCCACATGCATTTTGATATATTTTCTATATATACATATATATAATATATATAAATATATGAAAAATTGATGTGGGTACTTAAATGAAAGGTCTTGATGAGTATAATATAAGGATGAGCTTATATCTTTAAAAATGTCAATAGTTCGCGAGATACAGGGTCATTTCTTAATTATGTATCTAGAGATAGAGCATTTTCGAATGCAGCCATAAAAACCCATTTTATCATATAAATACACCGGCCACAAAATTTTGCTTATTCTCTTAATAATATAGATTATTTCATGCAATTTTTCAATATTTTAAAATTATTAATTTCTTATAAAGAAAAATTTCCAAATTTGTCAATCGCACCTAACACCCTCAAAAGTCTCTACTTAACCTCATAACCTTCCTATTTTCGTTCCACGCAAATCCCCAAGCAGAGTCTCATCTCTATCTGATCTCATTCAGAATCCGCAAGATGTCTCCTCTTTCCAGCAGCCGAGTGCGGAGATCCACATCCAGTGTATATAATATCCAGCGTAACAATATAACATCGTTTCGCTCTCCCTTGAACGTTCTGTGAATCGAGCGGCCAATACCATCGCGACTTTACGGTCTCGCACCCGGTTGATTGGTCGGCGGATCGCGACTCCTATCGAGCGGCTTAGCAAACCGCGCCTAGCTTCTCAGCTCAGAGTCTAAGTATCCAGGTACAGGGAAGTTTCGCCGGGTCGAGAGGTTAAAACTTGCACCTCTCTACTACACTCCACTCTCTACACTCTACTCTTCTTTTTTCTTCCTTTTATCCCTGTTTCAGGAGAGTGTCTTCAGCTCCTATCCGAGGTACACACTCCAAGTAAGCCACGAGTGAGTCTGACGATCAATGACACGTCTCTCTGGCTCCACACATTCCAATATTAATACACACATCCATAAAAAGTGTAAGCCTTACATTGAAAACTACCAACAAAAAAACTAGAGATGAATCCCATCAAGGTGACTAACTTTCCAACGCTCACTCATAAAAATCCCACAAGTCGAGTGCTTTGAGAGCCCTACAATATTTTTCTAGTGCGCCGACTCTATTGTGCTCATAAATTTACTTATAAAATATAAATAAAAATAAAAATTAATAAAAAAAACACCGACTATTTCATTATTATTTTTAGTAAAAAATATAATCCTTTTTTTTTTTCATAAGGCGGCAAAAAATAAACTTTTATTTACTTATTTTAAATTTTAACACACTTGACTTTATTTTTCAAGTAAATATAATAATTATTTTTTATTTTATTTTATTTTATACCGGTGAAAATTAAAACTGGAGAGGGAAAATGACGCGCAAGCGTCGCGACGCTCTCCCCTCATGATCACAACCCTCTTGTTGGCCTGAGAATTTCTCAATCCCTCCCCGTTTTAGCGCGCAGCGACGCTCCGTCAGCGATATTCTAGCCTTCGAATCTTCTCTTCTCTCTTTCATCCTGACATTTACCGCCGGCGGCGACTTCCTAGCCATTAATCCCAGTATTATTCTTCAAACGATTATTATTTATTGCTTATTGTTTTATTTATTAATTACATATAATAATAATAACAATAATAATATAAAATTAAGTCAATTAAAGTACAACGATCAATTTATAAACATCCAACTCAAACTTATCTTAGTGCTAAATAATATCAATATTTTTTAATTACTGATTTTTTTGAGTGAAGTTAAAAAAGTGAAAACGGATGAAAAAATCGTGATGGTGATTGAGTATGTAATTAAATAACTAGCGGAATAATATAGGTAATTATCGAATATGAAGCAATGGATTATCAAAAAGTATTGATGAGGAAGAATAAAAAAAAATACTGCTGAGGTAAAATAGTTTATTATTTATTAAAAATTTAAATTAGATTAGCGATACATAACCCGTGTAAGAGAAAACAATGAAGATTTAAAGAGCCGCCGCTTTCAGTCGTTAAATCTTATCTCTTGATCGTGGAAGAACGAGGAATAAATGATGAAATTATACGGTTATATAATAATATTATCCATGTATAAAGTATATAAAATGGATAAATATATAAAATTTATAAATGTATGGTGGTATTATATGGTATAAGTGTGATATGTGTGCAATCGTCGACAGTCATCTCTCATGTTGAGGTTTACGTTGTAATCAAACCACCGAGCGACGACCGACGACCAACAACGCTCAGACTTTCGTCTCAGTATCTCACAACTATCTGTGTCTGTCTTTATCTGGGTGCTAATTTTATAAATTATGGATTTTGTTTTGTTTATTAGTCGCGAGAATTTTTTAGTTGTATAGTTTGGGTTTAGAAGTAGAAAATTGCAAGCATTTTTTTGGCAAAAAAAAAACAAGATTAAATATTAAGAGTAATAATTACTTTTTTTGTCTTTCGAATTTTAATATTAACCATGATTTTATTTCTGTTGGACTCTTCCAGGGTAGTTAATAATTTTTGCTGTTTCAAATAAAAATTTTTATAGATTTATTTTAAGTTGAAACCTAAATTTTAGATAATTAAAATAAATATATAAAAAATGGAACTATTTACAAGTTCACATCATTCAAAATTTACTAATTAGTTGATTTTTTTGTTCAAAAATTAAAATTTTTTTTTGAATAGAATTTTTTACATACTAAGTAGTGTTAGTCAATGATTGTATAATTTTTAGTGAACAATTAAATTTTATTCAACCTAAATATTAAGTTAGTACTGTTGCTCCTAAAATTACTGTTCAGAAATTAATGATATTAGTAGGGTAAAAGACCCCATTAGTGGCGGGGACCCCATTACTGACACTTTCTTTGATTTTGGTACTTATTCAATTAATGAAATGATTAACTTCAATAGTGAATATATTATTTCTAATCTTTAAGACCTTTAGATCAAAAAAATTTTTAATTTTTATTCCAAGTAGAACATTTTTTCATTGAAAGAAAAAGTGCCACTAATAGGGGTTAAAGGTGCCACTAATGGGGTCTTTTACTTTATGTTATGTTAACATAATTTTCTCTCAAAATTTCTGAAAAAAGTTACAACTGGTTAAAAGATATTTAACTTTAAAATTTTTTCATTTTCAAAAAATCATATGAAAAATCACAATTTTTATTTTATTTTACACTAATACCGTTTAGATTTCAATAAAAAAAAAATAATAATTATAATAAATGAGAAATTAACAAAAATGATACTGTTTCTTTTTCTTCAATGAGACATTTCATATGATAACTTAATATACAACATAAATCAAGCGAAACTTTGTACTTTCATTTTGACACTTGCAGTATCTATACATAGTACTATTTTCATAAATATCATGGTTGAAGAGTATATTTTAATAAATATAAAAAATAAACATATATATTGAATGAAAAAAAAAATTACTGTCAAGACAAAGATTTTTTGGTTCAAGAATTTTTCCTGAAAAAATTCTGTCAATATCTGCCTTTATTATAATAAACTAGTAAGCAAATATGTTTATTTGATTTAAATAAAAATTATTCTAGTCAATTTGACCAACTCTCCAAGCATATATGTTCTTGTATAAAGAAAATTTTCTTAATAAAATTATTTTGCTTCGTACTGTGTGTTTTATCTGTTTCTGAAGATAATAACTAATTTTATTAATAATTATCTCAAATATTCACTGAAAGTAACATTTTTATGAATTATAATTTATTAATTTATTATTATTATATGTATTACAAAGTTATGCATATATTCATAACGTTTGTCGGTACATGCATGTTCTGGTAAAACTCTTCAATACCTCACGCAATTTATCTGAAAAAGTTAAAATGAAAATGAAAATTTGACCAAACTTGAATTGATACGTACCTTGTAATTAAGAAACTTCCGAAAGTTTAAATAATTCTTTAAGTAGTCAAAACTTTTTATATTCTACGAATAAAATTTGAGGAATAGCAAAAAAAAGGCTCTCCGCCTTTACTAATCCGCAAAAATTACCCACATCAGAATTTCTCAGCAAAAATTTCAATATCTCAAGCACAATAATTTCTCAAAACAAAATTTATCACAGCATAAATTAATCTGACGAAAATTAATCATCATTTACGAAAATGCTTATATATCTTCAACATTAACATGTCCCTTTTATCATGGTTTTTGTGTGTGTTTATCTAAAAATAGGCCAACACATAAGCTATAAATATTTAAATAAATTTTTGTATAAGAAAATAATACCGAATAAATTTTCACGAAATTCAAATCGCAATCCTTCGTAGGATTTGGAAAAATGTCACAGTGAAGAAACAGATTCGCGACCGTAGCAATACAGACGTAATACTTACGCAAGTATCGTGATGATCTCGAGTCTGTTTAGTAATGAACAACTGACTAATATATACGTAGATTTTTTATGGTTGAAATAAAGAAAAAAAATAGTTAGCAATTTTTAAAAATTCGTCTAACAATTTGATAAATTCTTAAATTGGTTTATAGTTTTATTGGTATTATTAATTATTTATTATAAATTTCATAAAAATAAAAGGAAAGAGGGGCGGGAAGAATGTGATGAATTTTAATTATGGTTATTCTTCAGGCTTTAAGTTTAAAGATCTGGAATTTTTGACCCGTAGCCGCTACTAATAGCTACTTGTTTTAGATTCTGGTTCGAGGGCTCGGCCTCCGTTGGATATAGAAATGAGAGGAAGGTATAAATAAAATAGCCGAGAAAGTACAAGAAAGTTGGTCGTTAAAATTTTTGAGAGTTGAGATGGAAATATTGAGAGACAACTTTATTTATATAAATTTTTTCAGCGTTACTCATTAATCACAAAAGTTAATTTTATTTTTAACGACAAAATTTGCATCAATAGCTCCTAGGTTACTCAACAAAAATACAATAACAATTAAATATAGTTCATTAATAGTCAGTAAATAATTAAAAATTACTAAATGATTGTTCTGTTTTTAAGTTATTTATTTATACAAAGTTATGATGTTGGAATTGAACACAAATTTTTATTAAAATTAATTACAAACAAATATTACTTGCAGATATTACAAATGTAACTTATTTACAGTACAGATTATTACAAATGGAACTATATTTACAGTACAGATTATTTATCTTTAAAAATTTAGTTTCTGATGTCAGAAAGATTTAATTACATAAAAAATTATCTTGATGTTCAAGATCGATTATTATTTTTTTGATACTTTTATTAAAAGCCAACGAAATCGAATTATATTTTTTCAACGATAAATTATCAACAATATAAACTTAAAGGTTATCCAATAAATGAACATCGACAATTAAATAAATCTATATTATTAAGAGAATATAAGTAAAATTTTGTGGCCAGTGTATTTATATGATAAAATCGGTTTTTATGGTTAAATTTGGTATCGTTGGAAAAGTCTTGACTTGAATTTGTGCCTTTTCAAGGTTTCATATCATTCTCACTAATAGTCAATTTATGATGATAAGTATTTAGGCTGCGTTCGAAAATACTCTATCTCTAGATACATAATTGATGCATTGATACATTAATTAATAAGAAATGACCTTGTATCTCGTGAACTATTGACATTTTTAAAGATATAAGCTCATCCCGATGTTACATTCATCAAGACCTTTCATTTGAGTACCCACATCAATTTTTCATATACATCATATATTTATATATATTACATACTAGCACTCACCCGCTGCTTCGCTCGCGTTGAAGTCCTTCGATAAATATCAAAGATCATTACATTCCAATAGAACTGAATCAATGAGATTCTAATTTTTTGACAAACAATTTTTTTATCTTCCGTAAAAAATAAATTTTTTTATTTAATAAAAAGTATCCTATGTTACTTCTAATACTTCCAAGAATATGTGTACAAAGTTTCATGATGATCGGTTAACCCTAGACTGGTCACCATTTTTTTAGTTTCTCGCTCGCACTATAGCGAGTCTCTATAGGTTGAGTAGTTATTATGCGGCGTCACGCTATACGGGTTACCAGTCTAGGGTTAAGTAGTTTTTGCGTGAAAGCGTTACAAATAAACTTACATTCACATTTATAATATTAGTAGGGATATGTATATATGAAAAATATATCAAAAATGCATGTGGGTACTCAAATGAAAGCTCTTGAACAGTGTAACATCAGGATGAGCTTATATCTTCTAAAACGTCAATAGTTAAGAAAGTACAGGGTATTTTAACAAATATATCGTGAACTATTGACATTTTTAAAGATATAAGCTCATCCCGACATTACACTCATCAAGAGCTTTCATTTAAGTACCCACATCATTTTTTCATATATTTTATATATTTATATATATGTCTATATGAAAAATATATCAAAAATGCATGTGGGTACTCAAATGAAAGCTCTTGATGAGTGTAAAATCAGGATGAGCTTATATCTTTAAAAACATCAATAGTTAAAAAAGTACAGTGCAATTTAACAAAAGTCCTTATTTAATAAAGTAAAATTTTATTTATTCATAATTCACAAGTCACGGTAGTCACATCGTGACTGCAAGGTTGCTAGTTTGTTATTAAAATCTTTAAAGTAACCTCACAGTAGTTATTAATCAAATTCGGTTGTTCTAATAAAAAATTGTATTTATATATACTTATTAAAATAATAATGATATACTGGAGGTTGTTTAACGTAGAGAAAGAAAAATAGAGCTGTCATCATCAAAATGGATGACTGTGATTACTGAAACACCATCTGGCGGCAAAATTTCGACTTTGTCTTCGTTAATTTGATATTGGTTCGATTATTTACTATATTGACGAAAAAAGGATACTTTTGAACAAAGCTTTAACAAATCTTGAATCAAGAATCTTGCACGGGAAAAATTCTTCAAAAAACCCGATTTTCGTCAATAATTTTCTTGGTTAAAGATTAATTTTTTAGTAGTTTTTGTATAAACACATCTAAGTAATAGGTGGAGAGTAATGCGAAACAAAGTACTGCGAATGATTCTCTAGAGAAGATAGAAATCATGGAGCGTATCATCTTGGTCGAAGGAACAAAGTCATTCGCGTTAACGTCCAGGTTAATGGGAACTCGCATGAGCATATGTATATAGTAGATAGAATAATGGGTATAGGTGGGTAGGTATAGACGGGAGCTTAGTGAGGAAGCGAGGGCCTCGAGAGGGGTAGGAGTAAGTGAGAGATAGAGCACGTAAAGACAAGAAGAAGAAGACGATGAGCTAATATGTAAGAGAAAGAGATTGGTGTCTTGTTGGTTGCTGGTCGGTTGGTCTCTGGTTCATTCAGGACACGCTCAGAGGCGCGTGCTCGAGCCTATATAATACTACTCTCTAGAGTGTGGTACGGGTATACGGGTACGCACGAGAATCCATGAATGAAAACAATTCGTGACCGGCGTCCCGTTAATGAATGGATTCCGGAGTAGTAGCTCAGTTTCGAATCGACGAGGTAGCTAATTGGTAGAAGCTAAGCCAAGGCAAACGTCTCTGCGATAACTCAACGTCCTTTACTACTCTTAAATCTTTCTCTTCCTCGCGAAGAGGTACATCTCCCTCTCTCGACGTGAGGTTAAGTCCTTCTTTTCTGACACTCTCAACTCGATCCACTTAAGGCCCTTTTTGTATTTAGATTAATTAGTAACTCATTTCGGGTCATTTGTTACTTGTTATTGGGTTTCCTTTTTTCACCGACACTTTGATGATCATTTTAATAGCTTACTTATAACGTAAAAGTTTTTCATGTTTATCCGTGGAAAAATTTTGTGATATGGTCATATCAGATTTAGATTTTAGATTTTGTTTATTTAATGCCGAGGCACAGGCCAAATGGCAATTTCAATTACATATTATATACAGTTTTTACAAGGATGCAATTTCTGTGATTTCTGTGAGTACATAATATAGCATTGCACAATAATTAATTAAATTCATTTATATGTAAACAAGGTAAAAAAAAAATCAGATTAAACTTGGAACTTAATATAGAAAAACAATAATTTAAAATATAGAATTTTAATGTCACCAAATCAGATGATAACTCAGCATAATAATTTTGCGAATTGCAGTTACTTCATCCTAATTTTAATCTTTAATTTTCAATGTATTAAATTTAAATTTGTTATATCAGGCTGGAATATGTACATAAAATAAATATTTTAAAACGAAAATTGGTTTAAGTAAACATTAATGACAGATACGTTCATTAACATTGTCAAAAATATAATTTTTGTCTTATAACTTAATGGTTAAGAATCAACTCTCTAGTAAGGAAAAAATTCAGCGACTATGCGCCATCTGTTGGAAACATTCAACATTACTTTTGATCAAAAAATTATGTACGGGCATAGGAGGAGCTGATTTACAAAAGGGTATCTTTTCGTATTTTAAAAGAGCAGTTTTTTGAACTTTTAAATATTAATTACTTTGAGAATTATAAAGATTTCTAAATGAAAAATCGAATTGCAGCTTCATAACCGATAGCCTTTTATAGCTAAATTAAAAAAGTTCAATAAAAATATTTATAATTGAAGATAACCAGTTTTTTATCTCGATCAATTAAAAATGAAAAGATATCCTTTTGAAACTCAACTCCTCATATAAGGATATATATTTTAGGTCTCATATAGCCAATTTTAATGTCAAAAAATATCACAATATATTATAAATTATAGATAAACGTTTCAGAAAATTTTTTTACGAGTAAATTGATTTTTGTAGTCGATAAATTTGAAATTTGTCTCTGCATTTGGTGACTTTAGAAATTGTTTAAATTAAAATTAGAAATTTTGAGGGTTTTTTAAATTAAAAGGCTTTGAATTACATCAATCAGAGACTAGAAAATTCTTTAGAATGTTTATAAAATTCCCAGGAATCTTTTCTATGTTCTATTAGATTGCGATAGAAGAAATACAGAAATAAGAGATTTAGACGTAACAAAAATGTATTTTGTTCCCAATTTTAACTTACTCTTTTAAACTATGTTATAGAAAAATCTTCGAGTTCAATGATTGAGCTTTTTTACCTCAATGTTATACATAAATATAGTAAAAATGTGTCTACATTTTTTTTCAAATCAAGATTGTAATTGTTAAGAAATTCTCCAGAAAAAAGATTACATTCGATCATATATATTGTTAACATGCCTGACCAAATTTGATTACATTTATATGAATACAAGTTTCTGTATAAAAATAAAAACTATACGATTGAAAATAATGGTAATGTTATAAAACATTGACTGTACATAAGTAAAATAAAATTGCAAATGCTACTTCCGAAAATGAGAATTACTATATTGATGTGGGATAAATATTAATGCAATTGTTGAATCAACATTATTATTGTAAAAGTACAAGATAATTTTTTAATTTCACTAAATATTTGTATTAATTCGATACGAGTATATTCAATTATGTCATTCTATAATGTCAAACAGCTTACAAGTCAAAAAAAATTTTTCAACAAAAAACTTTAGTTACTTCAGAGCTAAAAAAAATTTTTCTTGACTCAATAAATTTTTACTTCAGCCAACACTGAAAAAAAAGTTTTTTTCCACCTAGAAAATTTTTTCCTCCTGTAAAGAAACTGGTATACCCGTGTGGAGAATACCAAAGTTTTTTTCCTACACTAATAAGTATAGTGATTTTTAAAAAACTCGGTTTCCTCCTCAGCAAAATACCAAAATAAAAATTTGGCCGACTTAACCTCATTTGACACAAATGCATATGATATGTTTATAATACGTTGGATCTTTTTTATTATAATTAAAAAATTAATAATTATTAATTTATCAATAATAATTAAATTAAATAAATTTAAGAAAATTAAATTATAATAATTAAATTTAAGAATGACACTGAAGTTGACAGACATTAAAAATTTTTTTAGTATTTTATGGCAATTAAATTATTAAAAAAAAAATAAATTTAATTAAAAAATTCCACATGTGAAAATTAATAAAAATTACACGTGAAAATTTTTTAGTAGCATTCTTTTATAATTGATTTGTTATAAAAATTTTTAAAATTAACAGCTCTTCAGCATCATATTTAAGAAAATTAAATTAATTGTAATAATTCAATTTAAGAAAATTAAATTAATTATAATTCAATTAAAAAAAATTAAATTATTGAAAAATTGAATTTTTTATTAATTTCAAGGGCTTGATTTCTATTTTTATTTTATCGAATCGAATTTGTACAATGAATAACTCTTAAAAAGCCAATTATCTTCAAAGATTTTTTTTAGAGATGGTAAATCCCATTTCAGCAACTTTTTTCGTACCCAAGAATCCATCCAAATTTTAATATCAATTGTAATACAGCTTGGTAATTATTCAATAAATAATAAATTGGTATATACAACTTTCCAATGATGTAAACAAACACGCCACGATTGTAAAATTGGAGGGAAATCAGAGAATTGGCGGCGCCACCGCTGCGGTTGCTATGGTAACGCAGCGAAAAGTTTTAGCTTCAGAAAAAAATTAGGTATTCTTAGAAGAAAAATACCAGTTTTTTTTATATTAAGAAAACGTATATTGGATATAAAAAAACTTGGATAAAAATACTTTATATTCTGGGTGGAAAAAAACTTTTTTTTCAGTGAAGAAACTTTTTGTTTTCCAAAATAATGCTTTTGTTCAACGAAAAATTTTTTTCTATAATTGTAGCTTATTCTTTAACTTTTAAATTTGAAATAAAAAAATTTTAACCGAAAAAAAAATCAGGAGACAATAATTTTTTTACACAAAAAAAAGTCGTCCTATTTCGCTCGCTTTCCGCTATAAGATCTTACAACATTATATTACAATACAGCTGTTTAGTACATCAGGAAGTAACTCTTATTGCTGCTGTAGCTTCTCTACTCTTCTTCTTTCTCGCTCTTTCAAAAGAGCAAAGAAATCCTTCCGAGCGTTTCGATATCATCATATAAGATTAAATTACACATTGAACGTTAATTGGTATCTTATTATCATGTTTATCCTTAATTTCTTAATTGCTTTTGTATTAAATGATCTTTATCGCTTTTTTCCTTTTTTTATACCATCATCATACTAAAAAAAATAAAAATAATAACATTGTGTATTTGAATTGGAAATAATAAGAGGATGAGTGTGTAAAATAATTCATTATCTAATAAGAAACATAATAATCTATTAAGAGATAAATGATTGAGTGATGAAAGACGGGTGATGATGTTGATGATGATGATGGATGAAGATTGATTATTTATCATTATCACAACGTGATATGTTTATCAGAATGTAGGACCCGCGGATCGTGATGCTGAAGGAAGTGGGCTGTGGAAGTAGCACACCCCCAGGCGGGGACTGCACGACCCCGAGCAGACGAGAGAACATCAATGAGAGCGACAGAGTCCACTCGGAGGTCGTGGGTGGTGCTGGCGGACTCGCTTGCGGCGGCTGCGGAAGAGACATCGCGGAAAGATGGTATCTCAGGGCAGCCGACCGCGCTTGGCACTGCGGATGTCTGAGGTGCTGTCATTGCCGGGTTCCCTTGGCTGCTGAGCTTACTTGCTTCTCAAGAGACGGCAATATTTACTGCAAAGAAGATTATTACAGGTTAGTTTGCTGTTATTGTCCCAAATTATTTTTGCGTGCTGATGAATATTAGTTGAATTTATTTTGTAAAATTTTTAGGGTCAATTTAATAGATGTTTATTAATAAATGGTGAGCTTCTGAATTTTATTAAAAATTTTATTGCAACGCTCAAGTGAACAATGCGCTTTTTTGTCAAATAAAAAACATAGACACTGCATTAGATCACTTTAATTTAATGATTTAAATTTTAATCATTGAATCAAAAATAAATCTATTTATACTAATAAATGGTAAGCCGGTTTTTTTGTCCGGTTATACTGCGAAAACTACTGAACCGATCGGAATAATACTTATACCATAAGATGCAGCATGTTTTGGAGAAGGTTTTAGTATATGATATGGTGGTGATTACTTATCCGGAACCTAAATTTTTTTGATTTAGAAATAATGAATTTTATTGTAACTAAATTTATTCTATTCGATTGTCATATGTTTAAAATAAATTTTTTAATTCTATTGGTTATGTTTACATACTAGGCAGATTTCTTCACTTATGAGACCTGCAATTTCTTTAACTGAAACTTTCAACACTCATTACAAATTTTTAACTTCCCGCTAAGAAAATCGAAGATTTTCAAAAATCGGGAAGTTATTGTTTTCACCCCGTTTTGCAAAAATCGAGTTTTCATCAGATCTCGACGTTTTAAGGTCATAGGAAGCTTCCCTGACTACCCTCGCGATGTTGTCACTATGTCTGTATGTGTGTGTGTGTGTGTGTGTGTGTGTGTGTGTGTGTGTGTGTGTGTGTCTATGTGATTCGCTTATAACTTTTGAACGACTAAACCGATCGGAATCTACTAAACGGCGTTCTAAAGAGTTCCCTCAAACTTAGATTTCCTGTGAATTTGAACCGATTCGGACCGATAGATTTTGAGAAATTTTTAAAAATCTCAAAAAAAAATAAGAAAAAAATTTTTTTTAAAAGAGGTTTTTTTGGAATAACTTTTAAACGGCTTTATCGATCAACTTTAAAAACTAATCCGCCCTTAAGCTTGAAAAACCACTTCGATCGCCACCAAGCTGGTCAAAATCGGTTGATTCGTTCGAGAGATGTCGTGAACGAAAGAAAACCGAAAAAAGTGTTTTTTCGGGATTACTCCGAAATTTTTGGTTCAATCAATTGAAACCTGAAAATAACTTATGAGAATGACAAAACTGCGTCGAATGCCGCCAACTGCGTAAAAATTGGTTGATTCATTCAAAAGTTATTGCGGTTTGAAAATTTCAAAAATAGTGCTCTATGAAATTTCTTCAGACTTTTGAGCTGGGAGAGCTTGAATGCATAGAAATATTATTTCTTTGAACTCAGCGAGCTCAAAATATCACATTAATTATATTTTGAGCTCAAAAATCTCAAAAATGTCATAAGTACAATTTTAAGCGCCTAGGAATGGAATTAGCGGGAAGTTTCAGGGATGGCCTTTAGGGTGAACCGTTTTTCTAATTTTTTTTTTTTTCATAACAATTATTATTCATTTTTGTAAGAAAGACGCGGGAATTTTATAATGATTGCACATTGAAAGTTACAATGAATACTAGCTAGAATAATTGCATGGATAAAAGCTGCATGCCAATTCGATAGAATTGGGAATCTGTGCAAGTCAAAACAATACTCTAATTAAATTTCAAGTCTATATCTAAAAATACAATTCTATAAAGCGCTCAGCGGAACGGGCGAATAACAGCTTGTTGGTTATAAATTAAATTGAGTCAAGAGAGCAATTCTTTCACAAAAAAAAATATTTTGAAGACTTAGATCGTCTGAATCAAGGCAAAATTGTTTAAATAGAGTTACATTTGAACTGAAAAAAATTTCTTACGCTGGAAATATAAATTAACTTTTGATTTAAGAGAATAAATCAAGAACTTCATATTGAATGATTTTTATTATTTTGAATCAAGCAGGAAAATTCTTTAATTAAGAAAATTTTACTGAATTAAGTAAAGTTTATTCGATTCATGAAATTTATTGCTCGATCCAAAATAATTAAATCCTTCAAAATAATTTTTTTAGTTCGAAAAATTTTTTCATTGAATTTGGTTAATTTTTTGATCAGTGAAAAAAATCTATAATCAGAAAAATCAACTCAAGAACTTAAATTTACTTAACTTAAATTTACTTCTCTTAAATAGAGAAAATATACAATGTAAAATTTTTAACTTTTATAAGAACTTTTAATCTAAATTTTTCTTCGTAAATTTTATTTATTCAAAAGAGCTTCCAAAATCACCACAATAAAAATGAAAAATTTTTATACCTAAGCCACAAATTTTTTTCAATAAACTAGTAATTTATTTGCTCAGAAAAAGTTCATTCAAGCCAAGAAAATTTTACCTTATCTAAAAAGTATTTTCTTGATTCTCGAAAAGAATTTTTTCTTTCTTTATCTAAAAAAGAATTCCAATGATCATCCTCAGCAAACATCATTCTGGATTATCCTACATTTCCTCATAAATAGAATCTCTCTCCAGATACCTACACTAATACTTTTCACAAAGATTCGAGTCCGCGATTTCCAGAGAAATATTTGAGGAGATAAAAGAGAAAAATAAACCGTAATATTATACAGCAAATTACTGTGTCCTTTGGGGAACCGAGAATTAATGCAAAATGCTTGCTTCTGATTCGAGCGTTATTTTCTATACCCCAACACACATCCGCCATCTCGGTATTTATTGCGGTAGTGTTGAATTTGCATAGTATCGTCACTTATACGAATACGAATACGGTACATACATACATTTATAAACCATATACCATATACCTTCTGGGGACCACACAAAATGTCTACTAATGGCCATCTTCCCTTTCTAAGATTCGTCTACTATCTCGCTAATCTCTTTCTCACTAAAGACTATTCGAAAAAAAGCAAAAAATAAAAAAGCCATCCCCATTATTCTCACCCATAAATTTAAACTAAAACTAAAAAAATAATTTTCTTCCTCTAGTCAACACTAGACAAGCAAATAATAAAAAATGACGTAATATAAAATGTAAATACCTTAGCAGTAGCGAATGAATGATGTAACAGACGATAGACGATGTGAACAAAGTAAAAATTTTGATTGACGTAACTTGCTCGGTAGTTGACGTGGAAATCTCAGGACTTTAAGAAGCAGAAGCACTGGCTGTTGCTACTCCTGTCCTGTATAACAGCCGGTCTCGTTATCCCTTGATTTATTATTACATACGTCGTATACAATCGCACATTCTTTATAATACTAAAACAAATACTTAATCTGAGATGCACAGGAAAAGTCTTATTCTTATCTTCTAACTGTACCGGTTAGAAGTTTTCTCTAAAAGTGAAAGTCGCAATCACAATGTTAACTAACTGAACAAATGGGGAAAAAATATTGTAAAAATTAAAAGAATGATCCGTTTTATTTTGATTGTTCTATTGTCTCTCATCAACGTCAAACCGATTATTTACGATAAAACTTTATCTTTATTTTAAATTAATCAAACTTTCCCTACTTTATCACCTGTCGACTGTCTGCATGTCAAATTACTCTACGGAATTTCTATTTAGTGGTAATTATCCTCCATTGGGATGACAATAGGATTTTTCATTATTTTTTGTGATTGGTATTAATGACTATCCGTGAATAAAATTACCGATGATGCCATAAATTGAATTAAGAAGCTTCATTTGAAGCGACTGTTTTTTTTTGTTGTCATTGAAATATTGTTCTAATAAAAAATATCGAAAGAAAATTCTCTCAAAATTTGAATTCTTAATATTAATTTCAAGTATTTCTTACATGCTTTTAAAAACATTGAAGAAATGGATCATCTTACCAAAAAAGTCCAAATAAAAAATAGAAATTCAATTTCCTATTAAATTAATCCATATCGCTTAAGTGCTTAGTTATTGAGGTACAAGCAGTTCAATATTTAAAAGTAAAAATTGAATTTTATCGAGCTTAACTTTTTAAGGAACAAAAAAATTTTATTTCAATTCTAAATTGTAAAAAACTATGTAGAAATTTATTTTTTAACAATCTAAAGTTTTCCAGGAAAAAAAATTTTTTTTATCGAGTTTCTGCAGCTATGTCAGAAAATTTTATTTCGGGTATTGTAGAATTTTTTAATGATTTAATGCAAGTAGTTCAACTGTAAGCATAGTAACACCGATACATTCGAACTGCAGATCAATTTACGTCTACTAAAAATATAAATTGCTCTTGGGTAAATATATATAGATGTTATTATCGAGTAAATACATACTCTGCAAATAATACTATTTACCATAATATTAATAGAAATCATATCAATGGTACTGTATGAATACTTTTAATTTATTGATTAGAAAGTTTGATGGTATTGAGAAAACATAAATTATGATTATTCTTATCTATCAAATATGATGTCAAAGGAGATCAGCATACGTATGATGGTTGTCGAGAATCAAATTATTAACTTATCATCGTACAGTTTTTTAATAATCAATAACTGATTCAATCATGCAAGTTAAAATTTCAATCATTGATTCGAATAATTATTTAAATGTGCTTAAATTACTGGAGATAATTGTTTTGCAGATAATACTTATCAATAAAGTTAGTCAATAGCGCTATTCAAATTTTATGTAATTTATAATAATAATAATATATATTTTAATTAAATTGAACAAAGAAAAAAAAATACGAAATAAATATCAACATACTGAAAAAAAAAAAAAAAAAAAAAAAAAAAAAAGTTGATTCAAAAGAAAAAATCTTTAATCAAGTAAAATTAAAGTAAACTAAGAAAAATTTCTTTAGTTCAAAAATTTCGACGGAAACAAGAACAGTTTAATTTTTCTACTTGATTTAAAATGAATAAATTCTTTAAAATTATTTTCCTTTATTATTTATTTTATTTTTTTTTTTAAACTTTATCATCGATGAAAATTAATAGAATTTCACAAAAATATTAAATTTTTATTTGTATCCGATTTATTAAAAAATATATTTTTGAATTTCAGCTTCTTAAGTATAAAAATATTCATGCATGTTAATTAAAATTAATTGAACCAATTTTTATTTTATATCATGAATATTGTTAAAAATTATCAATTTAATCCATTATTAATTTATTGATCATAAAAATTGATCACTAATTAAAATTTAGAAATTCGAAAAATTTTTTCCATAAATTTATTATCATGCATGATATTAAAAAATTGCAATTATCGTCACTGAAATTTGCTTCCAAAACAATGTTGAAAAAGATTGCTTGTTTATAGACAGCATATAATAATGAAAATAACAAAATCTACCCGACATTTAGCTAAAAATCTCCGCTTGAAAATGAAAAATTAAAAGCATCACCCCCAGCTTCCAGTAAAAAAATAATTATAGAAATAACCCTAGGTATATCTGGTTCGTTAGGGCATAAAACAACATCACTCCATGCAATATGCAACAATGCAATGCAAGAGTACTGACTACTCTCGAGTTCTCCAGTATCCAGTACAACGCAGTACATACATACACATATATATATTTACACGATACTCGGAGTACCGCGTTGGCCCGCACGTACTTTGTTTGGATGAATAGAGAGAAAGAAGCATGGAATTATATACTACGGACTGGAGCCAGCGAAACAGACTAAAAAAGCTAAATAAATAACTAAAAAAAGATCCTTTGTTTGTATGCTTGCGTGTGTGTTTACCTCAGGGAACAGTGATGGTGAATCGAACGGTTATACGATGGTTTGTTTCCGATACCAAGAATTACAAGCCCGCGACTGGGGAGAACGCCAGCTTAAGTTTCAGCTCCTGGATTTTATTATTTCTGTTGTTATTGTCGTATTAAAATATTCCCGGAGAAAAATATCATCCAGAGCTGTTGCATTGTCTGCCATTTCTGGGGTACCTTGCTGCCCGATAGTCAGCGAGGCCCTGGCTAATGTGGCTGGGGAGGTGGAGCAAGAGGTGAAAGCAAAGAGCTGGTCTATTTAAATGCAGGGCTTGTTTGTGCCACAAAAAAAAAGCCAAATAATGTCAGATCTTATTTGTGAGGTTATTATCATTGTGTTATATGCTACGATAGTTGACACAAGATTGTGGGATTAAAAGTAAAGAGAGTATTTGTACTGCTAAAAAGATAATACTATACCCGGTCCCAGTAAAAACGTGAGAGGTATTGCGTTGCATTGTATTGTATATGTGGAATTATTAAGAGCCAAGAGCGCGATCGGAGTCCTATTCGAAGTAGAGTAAGAAATTGTTTTTACTCTCGAATGACAACTTGAGAACTTAGTGATGCATTTTATCATTATTTTTGGTATCAACATCACATTATTTTGATTAATGGCTCGAATTTGTTATTTATCATTGTTCCAGGCTGTTTGCTGTCTCGAGATGCTCAAGATGTCGGGCTGGAATTTCCGCAACAGAACTGGTGATGAGAGCACGGGAATTGGTTTACCACGTCGCCTGCTTTGTCTGCGCTTCCTGTGGGGTCCCTCTCAACAAGGGAGATCACTTTGGGCAGCGTGATGGACTTGTTTACTGCAGGTGACTGATGTTATTAGGAATAAGTGATGAATGATGATGATGATCAGAAATGAAAATTCCGTGACGTGATTTTAGGCCACACTATGAATTAATCTGCTGTGCCGCGGACTACGGAAACACCGCTGGAAGCGTTGAAGACCTCGGCTCACCGGACGTGTCATCCCTCACTGGGTACTACAGTGCTAATGAGCAAAGTCCCGTTGCTAATGTGCAAAAAGGAAGGCCACGGAAAAGAAAACTTTCAGAAGTTTCGAGGTCCGATTTGCCGGTTTCGATGCGACTGGCTGCAGGTGATTTTTTATTTCAAAGAAACTATAGTTTCTGTTTTATTGGATATTATTTCAAGAAAAGCTTATATTTCAAAGCTTGTAATCGTTCATAATTAGAAACATTTTTTGATTTCGTGAAAAAAATTTTTTATATGGTCTGATACGGAAATTGGACATATCGAATCAGATATCGACGGTCTAATTAGCAATTGGTCTAACTCTTTATCTTTTAGAGGGTGATTTTTCAACATTTTGATGTAGTAATAATTCAATTATGAATTATTTGAATGATTCAAACCTAAATATTATATCTCTATTAGATATTAATGATATAAAATGGTTTTTTAAAGTGACAATAAATTTTGAACTAATCGTTTTTTTCGTACAAATAGAAGATTTTATAAAATGGAATTAGACAATTTGCTAATTAGAACGTCGATATGGATATTCTAGGTCATATCTGGCTCCATATAGCTTGATACTTTTTAACATACGTCCATACATAGTGTGATTAATAAAAATTTTTTTTTTCTTCTAATGACCAGAATGTTAAGAATTAAAAAGATAACTGAAATGGTAAAAATAAAATTTTTTTTGTACACGTCCTTACGGCTGGAAAAAAAAAATAAAAAAAGAGCATTTACCGAAAAAAATTAATTTTTTGATATAACGATAAATTGTTACTTTTTTAACAATTTTTTATATTTCTTAATATGTGCTAATGGGTCTGATATATCCGTACATATTTTTTTGACTAAAATTAGTATTGAAAACCTCTGACAGGTGGCGTATAGTCGTTGATTTTTCTATTGGGCTATTTTTAAAATCGTCTTTCTAATTATTGAACATTTTTTAATCAAAAAAATTTGTTGTTTTTATTTAATTATTTTTTATTTTTGTTTATTAAAACAGTTAACTTTGCTTGATCTTGTAAATATGAATGTCTTTTCTGGACATTTCTTTACTTTCAAAATCACATAAATTTTTTTTTTTATGGATAGTCTGATATGACCATATATGACTAGATTAACCCATATCAAGCCATATTAGGTCTGATATAATATCAGCCATATAAAAAATATTTTCCACGGAAGTAACAATACAATTTTTTTCTTTTTCTAAAATTTAACCCTTCCAATAAAAAAAAACTCTCATGAATAACGAAGAACAAATAATTCCAGGTCATACACAGAAACTAATTGAAAACACTGACCTCCACTCACGAGCACCAGCACTCCAACTTGAACTACTTGCAATAAAATGTATTTACATTTCATTAATGAAACACAACTACGACTACAACTAAAACTACGATTATAACTCGACAAACAAAACGGTTGAAAAGTTTGTCGAGTGTAATGCAAATTCAAATACTCACCCGTACTCGAGCATCAACAGGGCAATTACACTTTCACCCTTAAATCCTTCCGACCCCCAATCCCCTTTTCCCTTACATCATTAATTGCCCAACTTTCATTTGTTTTTCTGCAACAATCACAATTGAAAAAATCATTCGAACCCAAGAATCATAAAGTACATAGTAAGACATTACAAGACAAGGAATCAAAAGATTCTGTGTTTCCAAGAAAAGCGTGGCTGTATAAAAAAGAGCCACAAAATCCGAAATGTTAAACTGAAGCAGTAACTAGCGTCTTACAAAACCGAGGCTCAGAAATAGCTGATGAAAACTCTGATCACGTCATTGCCTGCTATTTTATAATCGCCCGACAATTAAAGAACGACCACTACACACTATACACTGTTGAGGCTATAGGAGTATAATCTCTGGTGAAGACGAGTTAGAGGAATTTATTACCACGAGCTATAAAATTGTTCTTCGCCTAGTCTTATTGCGCTCGTATCTTTCTTCACCTACTAGTCGTATATAATCCACCCTGTAGCCCATAGCTCTGCTCTGAAAAGTCTGAGTCCTTAGTCTTAGTCCTTGGTCTTCTGTTCTTATCCGAGCATTGAAAGCATAGCGCAGTGTAATATAACATAACCCATAACATTTTATTGGGACTGGTCATTGGTCATTGTTTTGTACAGATAAAAAATTTCGTCATGGAAAAAGTAACGATCATAACGTTGTAATTTTTACTGTAAAAATTGAAAAGTGCGTGGATGGACTAGAGGAAAAAATTTTTGATATGACTAATCAGGCTATTTATAAATATAAAAATAAATAACAATAACATTTCAATTTTTCAGAAATTTATACGTTAATAAACACGTATTAAATTGAAAAAAATTTGGATAAGTAGTGAATTGAACTGAAAATCAATGTCAGATAAGCTCTTGAGAATAGAAAAGAAAGTTATTTTCATTTTAGATCTTAATACTTCAGAATTTAATCTCTTGAAGTGAGATAATTCAGCTATTATTCGCCCTCTGTCGGTAATTTCTATAACTACTTTTGCTCGAAAAATTGTATATGGGTATATCGAGCCATATTTAGTTAAATATGTCCTAATACAATTTTATATCCTCATGTATGCCTTAATACGACCAATTTTTCTATTAGGTTACATATAAGCAAACCAGAACATATCAAAAATTATATTGGAGACATATCAATCCATATATCGTTTGATGTAGCCTTATATGACCATATATGGCCTGATATGACATATTTTCATATGAGACCACATATCGAGGGTTTTCTAACGCAACCACGTATCAGGTTCAACTAAAAAATTAATAATTAAACGCGCTACTGAAAAAAAATATTAACCAGATTAATAATAAATACGATAGTATTTTTAGAAAATACAATTGATAAATATTGTTTTGAGATGATTATTAATTTTTTATCAGCTATTTTTCACCTCGTCTCCAAAATCGTAATTTTTGAGATACGAGGTTGCGTCAGAAAACCATCAATATAGGCACATCAAAATATATAAGAAATAACATATCGACGGTCTAATTAGCTATTGGTCTAATTCCTTATTTTTAAGAGGGTGATTTTTTAATATTTTGATGTAGCAATAGTCTAATTATAAATTATTTGAATAATCCAAACCAAAATTTTATACCTCTATTAGATATTAAATTGTTTTTCAAAGTGATAATAAATTTTGAACTAATTGTTTTTTTGTACAAATGGAAGATTCTCTAAAATGGAGTTAGACGATTTGCTAATTAGAACGTCGATATGGACTTATCAGATCATGTATTGACAGATCATGTATTAACTTATTAAACTTTGGCCAAATATGGACATGTTGGACCTTATAAAAAAATTTTTTCACGTAATCGTGAAAATTTAAATACAGGCAATATTAACATCGTAATTTTTATAGCAATTTTTTGAGCGAATAATAATGATAAAGCATTATATTTTGAGGTTAACTTGTTGGTATTTATTTAATACCATGATGTGTTACTTCTCGGTGGTGAAAAAAGGCAATAGCCAAGGGGTTGAGGATCGAATTATGAGATCGGGATTGTTATATATTGTGGAGGCTTAAGGGAATAAAAGAATAAGAGGATAAATAAAGGGATATAAAAATAATAAAAATAATATAATAAGAGAAACGTATGTTTTACGGCCCGCGGGGACAGTGACAGATGGGTATCGACGGTGAGATGCATCGATTGGCCGCTCCCTCCCGGAAAAGAATGCCGACGCGGACCAATACCCAGCCACTAACAGCAGAATGGCCGGCGAACATTGATACCTACATTCCCTTACTTAACTTAAGAACCGAACTTTATTTCTTCTTCTTTGTCTTCTTCGTCTTCGTCTTTTTTTTCTTCAAGTTCTTCTTCTGTCTTGGAGTTCTTTTTCACCATTATCTGGTTTGTAAACTTCTTGCACTGGTCCCTATCGAACCCAGTGGAGAACCGGAGACAAAGCAACCAACCAGGTTACCATCCAGCTCTTAGCCAACCAACGTTCCCAATTTAAGTTTACGTGACAAATTGTGACCTCATTCTTAAGGTATCCGTTCCCCATCATCAAGTGTCTCAAGCAAACGTTTTATGGGATGCGTGTGCCCCATCCGAGGCCAGCGCAATCGATCCCCCTGCTGATCCTGCTGATGATCCCGAATTGATGTCGCGATCGCTAAATAGCCGAAGCTTAATTAGCCACTTGCGCACCTTTTTAACCTTTTTTTTCTTATGCCAAAAGACATTCTGACGGAATAACTTGGTATGCGACACACAAGACGCTTGTTCGATGCTTTTTTTGTTTAGTCTCTCGATTCGCTAACCGGAAGTCATACACCTTTTGATGAAACACCAAAGAACCGTTGCGTTTAATGGCGAATTTAAACTGACGCCCGATTCAGCTTTCTTTTTAAGTCAACTCGCGGTCTTCAATTTTAAAAAGCTTTTTTGCACGGCCAACAACGTGGAATGCTTAAGTGCGGTTCATTATCACAATGTCGCGCTTGTGAGATTTGTCTCGGATCACTGTCCTGAAATTGTGTTGCTAATGTTATAAAACACTTGAAAATAATTTCAAGGATAACATCAGATAATTAATAAATTTCAATGCTTTACTAAAATTTAAGGAGAAATATTACTTTATCAAAAATTTGACGTACTCTTATTTTTTCAAATAATCATGAAATTTCGTCAAAGAATGCAAATTTAACCACTCTAAAACACAATATTTTTTATTCGTTAAAATTTCGTTTCAATTTTTGGTTAAAAAATTTCATCCTAACAATAAAAATTTCACAAAAAATAATAAAAAAACTTGTAAATTTTTGATGTGTCTAAATTTAACTTTAAATAAGTAAATTTATCGAAAAATCATATGATACCATTTTTTTTAAAACGTTTAATTTTGTTAGAATTTTATTACGTTTTATTACGATTAAGTTCTTCAAAATTATATACTTGATTCAAGAATATTTTTTTTTCTGTGTAGAAAATTTTTATATACTAAATTGTCTTACTGTCGAATTTTGCAACTCTGATTTAGCTGATATAAAAATTTTTTTCTACTCTTACTAATTAATTAGATTCAAAGCTTTTAAGAATTGGTGAAATTTATAAAAAAAAAAAAAATTTAACAGGGACGAACAAAAAAAATCACGTTCAAACTTTCAAATTAAAAAAAAATCAATCACGTAAGATCTGAATAATTATTTGTATTAAATATTTCAAAAATTTTCGGTAATTCTATGACTGAGTAGTTCCCCCCTTTTTTTTTCTATTCTTTCTTCTCGCCTCTCCAAAATTTACCAATAATTGATAAATTTAGCTGTAAAATATGGTTAAATGCTGAAAAAAATTCCTTTTTCATTAAGTATAAAAAGAAAAATATCTGCAAAATTTAAAAGGAGGATGATTTGGCATGAAATCATTTCCAAAAATTCAATACTTGTAAAGATTTTTATAATCAATTTTAATTAACAAACCAATTACTCAAATGTTTTCATTTTTACTCGCATTCCTCTAATTTCCTCTGTAGAAAACTATACTTCTCGACTTACTGGAACGTTCATTAATGAAAAAGATAACTTTTTGCCTCCTTATATCTTCCGGGTATCATAAGAACCTGAAATCTCCAACACAATATTATTACTTCCTTTCGAAAATCAACATCAATGAACATTCGTAATAAAATGGACTCAAAATTTTTTGAGTATTAAACTAGACACCTAACAAAATTTTTGTTTTAAATAATAATAATAATATTACATCAATGAAAAACTAAAATCCAAAAAGTATAGAGACTCGGCGAACATAACAGCCAATTGTCAGATTTATAATCAATAAGATTTAAAAGTATCTGAAATAGGTAATGGCGTCTGAAAACCAGTCTGATGGGTCACAAAACATTATTCCGTTATACTTGAAACCAATCGATCCGGTTGGTTCGTCAATGCACTGGACATTTTGTTGTCTGTTGTACGTATTTAATATTATTATTATTTTTATTATTTATTTTTTGTATAACCGACGAACCAGCTGCCTGAGTACTGGTGTACTTATTCTTTTTACCAGTCGATCATATTGTCTCTTGGTCTTTTTAGCGAGTTGAAAATAAACCAAACAGACGAAACAACACTCGGAGTAGCATGTTTTGTAATATAGTTCATCCAGAGCACGTGCTTAGTCGTTTCCTGCGTACAAATACGATATGCGTTGACGAGATCCAACACATAACAATAAAAGGCTTCATCATTTCTGGCTTGCTCCTGGCTCCAAGTTCATCCACTGGCATCTTGCCTTGTTGCCTTTCTTCATTTTGTTACTTTTTATCCCTTTGAATTGTGTAATACATAAAACAATTTATATATATACAGATATTTTATACACACATACGCAATAAGAACCGCAAAACCGGTAGTTTATGCGAATCAATTATTATTGAATACAAAATGAATCGTTTTTCAGAACTTATGCATCCCAATGAATTGTCGTCCTCAATGGAATCGTTGGCCGCGTATGATACATCAGTCGGTTCCCCGGGACCAATTCATCAGAGTCAACGCACCAAACGTATGAGGACGAGCTTTAAGCACCATCAATTACGTACAATGAAGAGTTACTTTGCGATAAATCAGAACCCGGACGCAAAAGACCTAAAGCAACTCGCACAGAAGACCGGACTTTCTAAGCGCGTTCTGCAGGTACCATTTACATTTACTAATTTGTGATATTTCCCGAGTCGAAATTTTGAGCTTGTGTATTTTTACTTCAAAACTTTAAATTTAACGATAGAAAAATTTTGAGAATTTTAAAGATTATTCGAAGAATAAATGAAATTTTCACTGATTGAAAAACTTGATTCAAGAAATATATTTTTCTGTAAAAAGAAATTTCATTGTTAAATTCATATTTTTTAACAAATATGGCTTTGGAATAATTTCAATTCATTTATCATAACGCGTGAAATTTTTTTTTGCAAGTAAATGTTCTTTACAATAATAAATAATTTTAGAGTTTAATTTTTTACAGAAAAAACATTTATTCTTAACTTATTTTCATATTTATCTTATTACGACGGCTGTCCTATTTTAAAACAGTAGCTGCAAAATTTTGGACCTGATTTTTATCGGTATTGTTGCAATTTTTAACACTTTAAGAAAACGATCTATTATTTTTTTTATGAATTTTTGTTATATCTTTTATATCTAAATCAAATTTTTTATCAATTTAAATTATTCATTACTTTCTTATAAGATAATTTTGAAAAAAAAAAAACCTCAGAAATGTCAGTTACTTTTTTTCAAATAGGACAGCCGACTAGTTTAACAAAAATTTGCACTATTAAAATAATAATCTCCAAATTTTTTATGAATTACTTTTCATTATTGCTTTAATTTCTGCTGAATAATAAAGCTAAAAATAATTTTCATTTTGAGTACAAAATAAAAACAATCGATAAAATTAAAATCATTGTTTTAAACATTTTGATAATAAAATTTAACAATTTATATGATATATTTATTTGAAAATCTTATTTATAAATATTTATTTGAAAATCACAAACTGAATATCTTAAAATAAGCGTAGAATTCAGATAAAAACATATTTTCTTTATTCAGGCATTTTTTCATTGCATTGATATAATACAAACAACCTATCAAGCCCCGAAAAAATTAATCTACTTCATTAAGACTTACAACTAATGATTAGATTGTAACTAAAAAAAAATAAAAATATTTTCCTTGAATTTTTTAACCATCTAAAAATTTTCTTAACACTATTAATCCCTCATTTATCCAAAAGTAACTACTAAATTTTGACACAAGTTCAATATCTTGACTCGGGCTAAGACAACTCTTAGAGATTTATCGATAAATCATTGCCCAGGTTTGGTTCCAAAACGCTAGGGCGAAATGGCGGCGCAACATAATGAGGCAAGAGGGTAGCGGAGGCATTAATGTCGGCGGTAACGCCAATGGAACTGGATGTCCTGGCACACCGGTTCCTTCGTCCACGGGGAATTCTCCGAATATTGGACCCGGTGGTGGGTTTCTTGGTGCTGACAGCAATAGTCAGCCGGGCACTTCCATGGAAGAGATCCATGCACTTCACCATCTTCACTCGGCCATTTCTTCACAGGTTTCTTTTTCGGATCTCTATTGACGCTATTGGAGCTGATAATGATTGATACGAATGCTACTGCTGTCTGTTTTTTTATTGTTTAATTAATTAAAGACTTAAGGGGCGAAGACACTTAATTACTGATATGAACGATGCGGTGCTAGTGCTTGCGGATAATGAATGGTTCTCCATGCCTATATTTTCGAACTATTTTTTTAGTATTATTTTTATTATTACCGATGAAGATTTATTTCGTGATTAGGTTTATGTATCTGTGGAATACTAGTCATTAGATGGATATTATTTAATAAATAATAAGTCATTTTAAGTAGGATTTATTATCATTATTATTGTTATTATTATTATCACTCTTCTGTATTAATTTATTAATTATAAGTAATTATAAGAATACTTAATAAATCCGGATTACCAAAGTATTAGATAAGATGAAGGAGTTTATTTTTTTAAGATGGTTTGCTTTTATTGTATCCCTTAAGCGTGATGTTAGAAAGAAAAATCATCGCTGAAGCTATCAAAATTGTCTTTAAGGTCGTACTACCGTTACCACAAGAGTCAAATCCCAAAACCTAACCTTATTTGATTAACGTAGTAGATTTCCCTATACTAAATCGCGTTGGAGAAAGAAAGACAGAGATAAATTTTGAATGTTTTTTATTAACAAATATTCTCATATTCTCGGAAACCATACTGATTGTTATTAAAGATATTCTAGATGTTATCTTCTCTCATTGTCTTAATTTTTATAAGAATTTGAACGTCCAGTTTTGTGAAATAAAATAGTCTGTGATTTTCCATAAGGATCAATGGTAAAGCCAAAAATATATAAATAATATCTCTTTTTCAGTTTTCGGTAGGCCTCCAAAAATTTAAGTGATTAATTAGAATATTATTATGTACCTATCACGGAAAAAAAGAGATTTAACTGGTTTCCATGTTGGACGGAACCTAGTTCCATCTATAGTGAAAAAAATTTACAAATGGTTACTACTTCAATGTAGACTGTAGTAGGTACAGTTTTCGTTTATTTCAGTTCAATCCGAGATGGGGCTCAGAGCCATCTGAGATTTATCTGTCTCAGATGGTTGTCAGTACCACGCGCATGCTCGTCAGTCCCATCTTACATAGAAGTGGCGTCCATTTGGAATTTAACTAGAATCTATCTGCAGATAGTACCTATTTTTACATTATCATTTTCAAGTGCATTTTCCAATCAAATATATATGAATAATATGAATGAATAATAAGTATATTATAATGAATAATACACATTATAATTTTATTCCAAATCAAAAAACTAATCCTTAAAAAATTAAAAAAAAAATTAAAAATTAAAAAAAAAATTAAAAATTAAAAATTAAAAAATTAAAAAAAAAATTTTAATTTCAGTGTGGTACTATTTTTTAAAATAAGATGTTGATGAATACCAATCTTCATCTTGTTTTAAAAAATAGTACTACACTGAAATAAAAATTTTTTTTTTTTAATTTTAATTTTAATTTTTTAATTTTAAATTAAAAATTTTTCTTTTAAATTTATTTTTTTTTTTTATTTATTAAGGATTAGTTTTTTGATTTGGAATAAAATTATAATGTGTATTATTCATTATAATATAGTTATTATTCATTCATATTATTCATATATATTTGATTGCAAAATACACTTGAAAATGATAATGTAAAAATAGGTACTATCTGCAGATAGATTCTAGTTAAATTCCAAATGGATGCCACTTCTATGTAAGATGGGACTGATGAGCATGCGCGCGGTACTGACAACCATCTGAGACAAATAAATCTCAGATGGCTCTGAGCCCCATCTCGGATTGAACTGAAATAAACGGAAACTGTACCTACTACAGTCTACATTGAAGTAGTAACCATTTGTCAATTTTTTTCACTATAGATGGAACGAGGTTCCGTCCAACATGGAAATCAGTTAAATCTCGTTTTTTCCGTGTATGTGCCAAGTTTCATCAAATTCTGAACGTCAATTCTAAAATGGGTAGTACTACCTTAAATCGATCAATTGATATTTTTTCATAATAAAAGAGATTTTAATATAGCATATGCATTGATGATGTAAATTTTTGAAATCTTTAGGGAAGAGTAAACACGGTAACTTTTGAAAAAATCAATTTTCTAACCCCGTTTAATTCTCTAATTCATTTTTAAACTGCCTCGTTTTACTTACTGGATGTTGTGGAATGAAAGTTGCAGCATATTATTGTTTTCTTCAATTACAATTAATTTTTTTCGACGTAGTTGGACAAATTTTCTATCCTTAAAGCTGCCTTATATCCACTCTTATAATTTAGATGAAAAATATGAAAATATATCATGTAAGCAAACTATTCGTAACGTGATCGGTCGAATATATCATAAGCATGAAAATATATGCAAACTGTATAGTCAGGCGCGCGCTTGCGCGCGCAAATTTGTATTCTAGTAAAAAATAATTTCTAAATACAGCTGATACTATACTCAATTGTTTTGCTGGCTGACTGTCGGTAATACAGTCTTTAAATGGTTATTTTTTGATGATTTTCCGCATCAGAACCAAAGGGAACGTTCAATTCGTATGGAAAAAAATCATCTGCGGAAAAATTTAAATGAACTTAAAAATTGAATTGTAAATAAAATTGTCGTGTACAGTTAATAATTTTTCTTTTCATTGACCTTTGATATAATATTATAAAAATATTGGAAATAGTTATTAGTGAAAACTTTAATTTGATTAATTTACGTATGATTCAAGCGCTTAAGGGCATGCACATTTGGATTTACAAAACTTTTTTTTTTATTTTAGTGGTTTATTGAAATGATGTACGAAAATATTTTTGAATGTTTATGAACATCAATTCATTTTTTCCTTGTAAAAAATAGTTCAATAAAATAACAAAATTTTTTCCAGAATTTAAATTAATTTTCATAAAACTAAAATGAAAATTTAAAAACAAACTCGAAGTACTTTAAGGAATTTTTTTTAGTTTTTAAATTAAAACAGATATTTTTTCAATAATGTGAAAATTTTTTTTTTCATAATTTTTTAATTTTTCTAGTTGATTTATGATCTGAAAGATTGAACAGCAAAAATGATTTTTAGTTCAGTGATTAATAACTAAATATGCGAATAGAGAGAAAAAACAATTTGAACTAACTTCTATTACTTCAGTGCTAAAACAAACAAACAAATATCAAGTGCAGTTAACTACCTTTGAAAACAAACCAAAACTAGTAAACGCATAAAACTTAAAATGTAAATCAGTTGTCGTAATGTATTCTTTGATTACACCAGTCACTCGATAAAATCTCATTAAATGTAAACGAAATGTCGCAATTGGTATCCGACAAGTGTCTGAATGACTTAATATACCTGTCTAATTTACTCCTAACTTTTATTATAAAATTTTATAAATCCATCGAAATTTTAAGGCTTTTTTTAAATATTTTAATTATTTATTTATTTATGTTCAAGTCTCAACATATATTATCAATACGTTCCACATGCTACAGAGAATTAAAGACTGAGGAGTATACATAATTTATATAAAACTGGGTGTTTAAATGCACAAGAATCCTAATTAGCATCAAATTAGGTATTTGATGATTTCACGACCACGGCTACGGGCATGACAAAGACGATCACTGAAAAAATTAAGACTAAGATCATGACTAGGGACACGTTAGGCGTGTCTTTTGCTCATTTTGCTAAAAACATATACGTTATATATTTTATATATATAGACGCGAGTATGTGTATAGACTCTCATGCAAACATCACACGAAAAGTAGTTTAAAATATATATATATATGTGTGTGTGTATATTAAAGTGAGAACCACTTGCCGTATATTTTGTCGGTGCTCATATAAGTTAATTTTCAATCTATATGCAGGTTTAGATGGCCAAGCCGCGACTCATCAACGAAATGAAGAAATTCAAACACTCGTTAATATTTAATGAATTCAAATAGATAAATAAACAACTAAAAACATATGTGTATAAATATTATTATTACAGGTTTATTAGGAGATATTTTTTACAAGAGTTGACACTAATTTCATTACATATGTCTATTGAAATTTGTCAATTTTTATTATATTCATTCTTAGTCAGATTTTTGTCTGATGATTTTTTTTTAGTCAAACACTTGGAGAAAGAATTTCTTTTGAAAAAAATGAACATTTTTGTGACAAGAAATTAATTTGTTGGAAATTTTCAACAATTTTATTTTTTAGCTAAAGAAATCAAATTTTTTCTCACAGTAACTTTCCTGTTGGAAAAAAGTTTTATAAATTTGAGAAAAAACAATTTTGGATTAAAATTCACAAGTTGTAGATCTAAAATTGTTTTTTTTTTTTTTTTTTTTTTTTAATTCAGAAAACTTATAATTAAGTAAATAATTTTGAAGAACATTAGCTTCTTGATTTGAGTAGAACTTAGACTAAGAATTTTTTTTTTATTTAAGTAAATTTTACTGAATTCAAAAAATTTTCGTCTTGATTCAAGACAATGGAACTCTTCAAAATTATTTTCTTAGTTCAAGAATTTTTCTCTTGATTTAAGTTAATTTTTTTTCAATGTAGCATGCGATTGTATATGATGTTTTGTATGACCAAAAATAAGTATATCTGATATATTATAACCAGAAAGACATGAAAAATTTATGTTTTACTAGTTATTAACACTTGCAATTTTATTTTAATTAAAAAAAAAAAAATCAACTCTAATTAATTAATAAATATAACTTTTGAATTATAAATTTTATGGAAATTGGTTTATTGAAAACATTTAATTTTTTTAATTAGATTAAAATTGCAAGTGTCAAAAAATTAGGCCAGTGTCAATAACTGAGTCTTTTACCTTATTTTGACAAATTTTAATCATTAATATTTAACCGTTGCCAAAGTGGTTACCATAGCAACGAAAAGTGCCAACAATGAAAACGTCACATCAACTTTTTAATAAAAGATTACAAAACTTTTATAAACTTTTTAAAATTTTTAGAAAAGAAGCTCTACAAATAAAGCTAGACTAATATAATAATGAAGGATATGAAAGTCAAGCCTACATAAACCTACATGAGCCTACAGAACAACTTTTAATTGTTTTAATCGATATTTTCATCTTTAATTGTTTTGATTGACAATATAACCTTAGAAAATACACTCATACCAATATTAAATAATCCAATACAAATAAATTTAAATAATAACTTAAAAATTATTGATAAAGAAACTTAAAAATGCAATTCGTAAATTGAATAATATCGATCAAAACAATTGAAAATTATCCTATGGGCTCATGTAGGTTTATGTAGGCTCATATAAATTCATTATTCTGACTCGGGCAGAGAAAAGATACATAGTGAATTCATGAAAAATGATATGGCACAAAAATCCATTCACCCTTTTGGCTTTAGATCACAAAATATTTAATTTCCTAAAGCCAAAAAAGCGTATAACTTCAGATATACGCTCTTTTGGTTTTTAAAATTTTATTTTTCACTTTAAGCTTAGAATATGTTAACTGTAATATCAGAAATTAAGTGACATGTCACACAATAATTGATCATGCGTGATCACATATACTTATATTTGTGTTTATGATCATAAAAAGCTCTATCATACATAATCATGGTTATTAATCAATCATGAAATATAAGTATTTTTTCTAAAGAAATCTTTTCTGCAAGATCACATACGAACAAATATGATTATATATGATTGCACAAGGTAACTTTTCAGACCTAAGCTGTGATACATAATCACATGCGACCAGATCGGAGTTTTTTTTCCATGAATCACTGAAAATACTTGAGCGTTTTCTTGAAGTAGAGGAGGTGAGTAAAAAACGTGTACAATAATAATTCAAGTTTTATCGACGTGAAATGTGTTCCCACGAGAAAGAGAAGAGAGTATTGGTGGGTTGGTAGTATCTTACAGAGAATCCATCTCCCTCGGAATCCTTTGGAATCATAAATCCCAGTGGTATACACAACAACCAGACCAGAAATCAGAGAGCTGAATCCAGCGTATGGAAGTCCGTATGAAACGATGGAAGTAGTATAGTTTGTTGTAGTCTGGACTGCGATAAAACCTCGGTCTCCTAAACCTCCCGGATCGATTCGTCAGCGTCCTCGTTTGATGTACCGCGCAAGAAAGCGCGCACCGGTATTTTCATCGTCCCACCCTGTGCCTCACCTCACGGAGAGGAGGTTGCATCGACTCGAGTTGAGAATCGCGACGGTTGCTTTTATTTACCCGCTCGACATACATCCATCACATTCACATAAAACATCCACATCATCCTGGTATACGTCACACATAAATACAGATCCATATATACAGACTGAGACATACATGAGTCGAAAGTTTTTAGCCGAAAGGGGGCCCCTAAAAAGTCGACCAATTTTGGGTAATTTGTACGCGACGGTACTCAGACGAATACGTCCTTCTATATATATTAAGCTACGGTTAAGGTAAGCATCACTTACGGCCTATCCAATCTCAGCCATCAGGAGTCGATCATCAGCTGAGTAGACCAGACTAGAGCGCCATCTTCCAGAGCCAATGTTAACCACTTGCGCTGGAGCTACGGAAGAAAAAAATGGCTTTTTTATTTGTTAAATTTGTATGTAAATTTTACAGTAATTTATTTGTGAATAAGGAAATTGTTTTTTAGTTAAGAAAAGAAAATTTTTAAAGAAAAATAAGTTATTTTAATAATAACAGAGAAATTTTCAATTTTAATCTTAGCAAAATTTGAAAACGGTTCATTTACTTTACGGTAGTGTTTAAAATCTCCGACAGAGGGTATGGTCGCTGGATTGTCTTTTTACAAAAGAGTTAAATTTGAGATCTTAAATTCTAAAATAAAAATCTTTTTTTGAATTTTTTTAAGGAGCTTATCTGACATTTATTTTAATTTTAATTAACTATCAAACAAATTTTCTTAAAATGAAACTTGTTAATTGACATATCTCGAAAAAACAATTTTCAAAAAAATAATTTTTTTCGATTTATATATGACTAGCTGTTACTCGCCCGCTCCGCTGGGCGTTTTATAGAATCGCATTTTTAGATCTAGACTTGAAATTTAATTAGAGTATTGTTTTAACTTTCACAGATTCCCAATTCTATCAAATTGGCATGCACCTTTTATCCATATAATTATTCTAGCTAATATTCATTGTAACTTTCAATGTCCAATCATTATAACATTCCCGTATCTTTCTTACAAAAATGAATAATAATTGATATTAAAAAAAAAAAATTTGTAATGAGCATTGAAAGTTTCAGTTAAAGAAATTGCAGGTCTCATAAGTGAAGAAATCTGCCTAGTATATAAACATAACCAATAGAATTAAAAAATTTATTTTAAACAAATCACAATCGAATATAATAAATTTAGTTACAACAAAAATTCATTATTTCTAAGTCGAAAAAATATAGGTACCGGATAAGTAATCACCACCATATCATATACTAAAACTTTCTCCGAAACACGCTGCATCTTATAGTATAAGTATTGTTCCGATCGGTTCAGTAGTTTTCGCAGTATAACCGGACAAAAAAATCGGCTCTCCATTTATTAGTATAGATATTGTCATTTTAAACCATAATTTTACCCGGAATGTTTTTTAAGCCAGTGGTTTTTCTCAATTGTTATTCAAAACTATTATTTTATTTCATTAAAATAAATAAGGAAAAATTTCAATTTGTCATTAAGATTCCAAATGAAATAATTTAATAAATTTGAAAGATTACTGATCCAAATTTAATAAATTACTGATATAGTGATTTTCGAAGCTAAGCCAATTTTTGAAAAAAACTTACTAGTATTTTGTATTCGTTTAAGAATAAGCACTTGCTAGTTAATCCAAAAAATTTAGAAATCTTGTAGTCTGTTGATAAATTTGAAAAAATCGACCTATTTTGATTGACTTGGAACATTTGATACAGTTTCTCAAGGATCAGAACTCAAAAAATTCTAAAATTGATCAATTCTATAGCTTAAAATTGATTCTAAAAGAAAAACATTTCCATATAAAACTAATCTTACTCTTAAAATGATAAATTTTTTAAAATTTGATACTACAAAGATTTTATAACCAAAACAATGTCATGTACTTTCAAATTCATAACCTAGTTGCAATCCCCAAGAACAAATAGAATTTAACTATTTTTCGTTTCATTCCAAAAATTTGGAAAAGTTTAACAAAACCAACAAAATTTTCCTCACCATCACAAGCCATCTTTTTCCAAAAAAATTCCCAATCCTGAACAATAAGAAAAGAATGCGCATGCGTGGTAGCAATAACACATGAGCTGGAACGAGGGTGTGAGTTGGTATCGACGAGTGGGAGCTCTGGGTCTGGGCTTGACTCTGCAACCGGCTATTTCGTCGACGACTAAAGAGCAGAGAAGAAAAAAAACTAAAAAAAAAGTACCAGAGAGTTTAAGATTGCAGAGGAAGTAGTATATAGGCAGAAGCTCGAACAAGTGAATCGGTCTACGTGGATGGGGATCGAAGAAGTGGAGTAAGAGGTGAAAGAGAATTGGATAGCACAGGACTTTGGTGGTTCTATAGACAGGAGGGACGAGCCAGGAGGGAATATCTGGTCGATAGTCTTTTGTTCTGTCAACCGTCGGAACGTAAACCGCGCCCGGTTTCTCTCTCTAATAAATCCCTCCAGCACTTGGAGCCCCTCGCCCGAATGGATGAATCCACCAGAGTAGAGCCAACTCCTGATTCTGCTCCTGCTCCTCCAAGAGTTATACTTAGCTTGTATTGTGGATAACCTGGTACGGTGGAAATAAAAGAGAGAAGGACACAGCAGAACAGCAAGACTTATACAACAGAATCCGAGAGCCGTAACTTTTTATTGGGGCGGCTGGTTCCACTTGTGTCGATCTCCTCTCCACTGTCCATTTCTAAGTGGTATCTTTTACTTGCATTACTCGTTCAGCTGTCTCTCTTCAGAGCTCTCCAGGCCTATTGATCTTCTCTGTCTTGGGCTGTTTTCTTCATACCTATCTCTATACCTATATCAGTCCTATGTCTTATCCTCTTCTTCACTGGTCTTGTCTCCTCTTCAGCCGCCAAGAACCACTGCCGGTTCCCGATACGAGCATGTGCCAACCAGCATGAGGATTATACTGCAACTGCGTGCGTATGTGACGGGATCCAAGACTAAGACCAAGACCAAGACTTGGACTAAGGTAAACTTTACCTCGTGTCTGCAAGAAGAAGGGTTGCCAGCTGCCGCGCGTGGTCGCAGGCTCTTCAGAGTTTATAAGAGACCGCCATCGCCATCGCTATTAGTTACCTTTACCTTCCGCTTGTTTTTGTTATTTTTAATCCGATGACGAGGATATTTACAGCCGAGGCTCTGCCTGCATTTCATACTGATGATACCTTTTTTCCAAACGTAAACTGTAAATGATAATTGGTCATGTTCTGGGTTTTGATTTACCATTGGGATCAGGTTCTGACCGCCAGTGTCTATTTTACGATCCCGATAACAGCACATTTTTGTGTGTACTTGATTATGTTAATAGATAGCCTGATAAAGCACCCGTTCCGCATCACTGGCTCACACTTTTATGCTCAGGGACTATCAACGTGATTAACCAACCGTGAAGCGTTAAATTCCATTTGTCAAAACATTTATCTAGGTTATTCATCATCGGTTTCCATACGCGGGATTTGTTAGTGGGATCTCAATCTACGTGGGTCTGTTTGACCTTCCTAGATGATTAATTTAAATGATGATGACTGGTGACGATGACTTACATTGCTATTCGGTTGTGAAAGGATCGTTTGATAGTTTGATCGAAATTTTGGTTCAGTTAAACTTTGAAGTTTGAGAAAAATAAGTTCGCTAAAAGACTGATAAGCTTTTTATGAAGCAAAGTGCACATTATTTTTAATACATAAAGAAAAAAAACTTCTACAAAAAGTATGAATTCATTTTGAAAAATAATATTTCAAGTGGAAAATTATAATCTCAAATCTCAAATGTAAAAAAGTTGCTAATAGACTAATTTTAAAAAAATGATCTAGATGGTAATTTTAATCTATCAAAAATATAACAATCTAAAATATAAAAAATTACTTATAACATCGAAAAGCACCATAAGACTACTTATTTTTTCTATAAAACTGTAAATGACTTGATTTGTAATCTTGTTGAAATTTTTACTTTAAATTTTGTAAAATTATTGAAAGGTTCAGGATTATTTTCTCAAATTACAATTTTTATTTGAAATAAATAAATTTTTTGCTATCTTTATAATCTATGTTAAGTTTCTAGAAGAAGAAAATTTGAATTTGCAGCAATTTCATAATAACATTGATGATATTGAAAATGTTAATAAATATAACACTAACTTGTACTTATTATTGATAATTTATCTTCTTGTAATTATGAGAAAAATTACAACTATTTTGTAAAACTTATAGAGTTCCCTCAATTCGATAACTGTTAATAAATATGATAATTATCCTGTCAAAAAATTACTCTTCAAATAATTATCATCTATACGAATCGATAGGCACAAAACAAAACTTTTAAAATAAAAATCATATATTATTATTAGTAATACTTAATAATATGTCGAGATAGTGATAAATTTAGTATATAATTTTTTTCTGAGATGCAAAAAATTTACCAAAAATATTTCTCCGTTAAGAATTCTTTTGGTACCTTCTATTTTTCTAAAGAAAAATAGTTTCGAACTTTCTATAGTATATTGAAATAAAAGATGCTGCCATCTTTTGGTTGTAAGTAGAATTTATAATTCTGAGATAAATTTTTATCAGTCATTTCAGATAATTAGAATCTAATTTTAGAAAAGCAATCAATGTTAATAGACAGCCATATTTACTTTTTATATATTTACGGTTAAGATTGAATACACTGACCTCATCGCAAACAATTTTACGATTTTTTGGAATACAATTAATATCGAGATTTTTTGTCAATAACTTTTCAATTTTTTTGTTACGACTATTTTGACTGATATTGAAATTAATAACTAAAAAATTTGCCATGTTATTAAGGCTTTCCTAATTTCACTCATGATTGACAAAGTTCATGATCATTTCTATGATCATTTAAAAATTTCTTAAAAAAAAATCGACCGATCCAAGCGTCCAAGTCCCCATTATCTCCAAAAACGATTCAAGTATTTCTAATTTTAAAATAAATTGATTACAGATAATTTTGGCTTAACCCAAAAATGAATGATCGAAAAGAAAGAAGCAAAAGCGAACCCCATGTAAAGTAAAACTTTTAAAAAGCGATAACGATATTGAGCGCATACTTGAGCGTATCGATAGGTTACTATCCCGTGGGAAGCTTACAGAAATGGTGTATTATCGGTTTTCGTGATGTATAAATGTATATATGTATGCTGGTAGTATACAAAAGGGGATCATGAGAGTGGAATAAGGATTCACAAGCAGATGCTGTTGCATATGGAGAACAGAAAAGGAAGGAGATAAATCGGTTCCTTTTTCACCGTGCATTGTCTACTGCAGTTGCCGTTGTAAATAATGTCTCCACCATTCTTAGCGCAAACTCTTTCAACATCCAGTAGGTTGCTGTTTCCAGTTAAAACAGCAACCTTCTTCTCTTTCTTCGTGATCTTCTTCATCTTATTCTTTCTCCATCTTCGTCTCAATTCTTACTCAGTCTTAGTCTTTCTATCTCACCAGCACAACTATTAAACTCCACTCGGTTTCTATAAACTCTTCTCGGATTCGCTATATAATACCAAAGCTATGCTGCGAATCTCCAGCAACATTTTACTCGCTGAAAGTTAGAACCTACTGTCGCGTATATAAAACTGATTCGCTCCCGATCTCGTCCCTTTATATTCCGTTTCAGCTTCTTTGTGTACTCTTAATTCCTATTGGTTATTCTTACGCCGACCAATCGCTGAATCCAACAAATTATACCAATAAGAATTAGATTTTTACTTCAATTCTTGCCCACTAATTTTTCCTTCTAAATTTTTCGTTCAAATTTTGCACGCCTCATAGCGCGAAGCGCGTGAGGTTGTGCTTTATACTCGACTCTTCAAGGTCAAGCAATTTTGTGATCTTTAAATGCCTCTATCACAACCATATTACACTTATACAATGATATAAGTAGATGTACACCGAAAAAACACTTAAATTAAACCACGTTTTACTTTCTAAAATCATTTCATGTTGCTATTTTGAAAAAAAAAACGTTTTGAAAAAAATTTTACGTGGACGTCCGGATGTTACCCCATTTTGGATGTACCAACGATTACTCCCGAACAAATTGATATTTCAAGACCGGACCTTCTTTATTAGTTTAAGAATTCGATTAACTGGGCCCGTATTTCATATCAGTGGCCTAGTTTACTTATTTATTTTTTTTAATTGAATTTTTATTAAAATTCTTTACGATACAACCATACAAAGCCAAACGAACTTTTCTTATTTGTCACGTGAAAACTATGGCGCCACTTGATCAAACTAGATTTTTTTAGACTGCGTGCGCATATGACAAGAAAAAAGGGCGCCGATATTTAAAAAAAAAAATAAAAAATACTCTGTAAGAAATTACTTAATTATAATTGTTTTTTTTTTTAAATCAATTACACAATTAATTTTTTTTTCTTAAAAAATGAATGAGTGTTATGAGGCGTGCACTTTTGGATTTTCCAAACTTTTTGATTCAACTCCTGCGAGAGAGTCTCCAGATAAAAGCTCAACCATTGCTGATAACCAAGTCCTTAGTTTTTTGTTTTCTCGTTGGATTATCCAACCACCGCATCGCTTATTCGTGTATCAAACCCTTTTTTACGCTTTTTCATTCTCGGGACAGAGAGCTGAGGCAGATTCTTTGTTTAAGATCCTCGCTCCAGGAAGAGACGCCGATGTGCCCAACAGAGGTAAAATAAGGTGAAGCTGGAGCTGAAGAAGAAGAAGAAGAAGAAGAAGAAGTAGTAGTAGTAGTGAAGGAGATAAAAGGAATAAGTAAAGTTAAATAAAATAAAAACGATTATCCTCGACGAGGAAGAGCAAGAGATCAGGATAAAAATAAGAGAGAAAGAAGAGCAAGGTGGAATAGTGGAAGCCGGGGAGGAAAGATAGTGGCCATTGTAGCACGATCTGGACAAAGGTCGCCATAGCGACGGAATTCAAAGGGACACGAAAATGGCGATTTATGCTAATTGAACCGCTTCTGTCCCGTTCTCCAACTTTGTCGTTATTTTACCAGCAAGTAGCTATTATTATGCCGTTTTTTTGGTTAATTTTAATGTATTGCGTATCGGCAGTGCTAGTATCATTGATCGTTGATCATCGATCATCGTGTGGTTGAAAAAGACGTTAAATTAAAATTTTAACGGTTATTTAATTAAATATAATGTATTTAAAATAAATTTAATCATTGTGGTAGCAGGTATTTTAATATCGAACTTTATTTATTGTGATGTTGAATTGGAATAAATAATAAGCAGCGCACGTCAAGCTGGATATTTATCGTAATGCTACGAATGGCGAATCGGTGGGATTCCATGAGGACAGCGCAGGTGCTGGACGAGAAAGCCATTACGAGAAACTCTGCATAAATATATATACACGTTGGTACGCTTTCGCGGACACGGAGGATTCATTTTTGCTCTGCTATTACTGTTTTCTGTTCCTCCATTTTTAGTTTTTGTTATTTTTTGCTTTACCTGCTGGAAGAAAATAAGTAGTACGCATTATTTGCTGATGCATAAGTATACATCAGCTGTACACTTTTAATTTTTAAACTCGCCGTGGAATACTTCTTATAGAGAGATTATTTTGATTAAATCTTCCTAAGAATAAATAACGATATTATTCAAAATTTAATGGCTCATTACTGCTACTGGTGCTTGCGTAGGCTTTTTAGAGACTAAGATCGAGTTTCGTCGATGGCGATTCATTTATTTTATGGCTCAGTAGAGCTAATAATGCGGTTACTTGATGATTTATCTATTAGTTATTTTTTTTTTTTGTAAATTGTTTAATTCCATTAGAAAAAGAAGAACTCTGTTACGTTTAAGTGGAGAGTGACACGTGTCATGCATATTTAATCGTAATTGAGCTGTACAATTTGTCGAGGGTTTAAGTGTGAATTAAAAATGAGTGTGATTGTTGCAGCACTCAATGAGGGAGTGATTACAGTTTAGGTTGTAAGTATGGTATGGAAATTGACGATCGTGTGTTTGTTTTGTTAATATGGTAATTAAGAGTTAGATGATTGATAATTTTATTGCATCGAAATTTAAATATTGGAGGGAAATATTAAGAATTTTTTATTTTTTGGGGAAAAAGACTCCACTGTTTATAATTGAAAAATTTAAATGATCGTAAATTGCAAAAATTCTTAAAAAATTAACGAAATTAACTATTTCAAAAGTTGACTTAAACACATTACCGCAAAGTTGTTAGGAATTTATCATCAATTCGTGATGTTTGCATAGTTAACAATAAACTATTAAAAAGTTCATGAAATATGATATATTTTCAATATAGTCAATGTCTTTTGAATGCCCGTGAAAAAATTTTCTTATAAGGCCTGATATAAAAATTGATCTTATCAAAATCCCGAATTTGAATTATTTAAAAAATATTATTCTAGGATGGCCTATTTCATTGAATATTGTTATTCTAATTGTGATAAAACACACAGAAAAATAAATTATCTTGATTTAAGAGAAAAACTTCTTGAATCATGAAAATCATTTTAAAGAGCTTCATCATCTTGTATTATGTAGAAAAATACTTGAGCTGAGAATTTTTTTTTGTTTTCAGTAAATTTTACTTGATTTAAATAGTATATTACATCCCTAGGGAAGTAAAGTAAGAAAGGTCTCAGATCACATGCAATTGTTGGCCGAGGCGAAGCCGAGGTCAACAAACATGTGATCTGAGGCTTTCTTATTTACTTCCCGAGGAGTGTATACTATTTTTTTCCCCGAGGAAGGCGGAAAGCGGCAACTTCGTTTAGCGCAGCGGGGCTAAAGTTGCCGCTTTACGCCCAGAGGGGAAAAAATTATTTATAATGATACTAGACAATAAAATTCTTCAAAATAATATTTCTCTCTTGACAATCAAGACAATTTTTTTTTTTCAGTAAAAAATGATAATAAATTATTTTTTCTTTTCTTTATATAGCCCAATATGGATAACTAGGATATATACATAGGAATTTAATGTTTTGATTTTCTAATACTTTTCTTGGTAAAATTTTGATAATTTTCTTCAAATCTCGAAAAAGTTCCAAGTATTGAAAATTCACGATTTCATTAAAAATAAATAAAATAAAAATTTTTTAAATCTGATCTATCGAATTCATAACGACAAAAGAATGAACTTTGATCTACATATTTCAAATCATTAGTAAATAAATTGATTTAAAAATTTTCTATATTTTCATAAATTTAATTAATTATTAATATCAAACTTTTATAAAAGTATATATATATATATTTCTGCAAGCGCTTTCTCATTTTTCCTTTTTTAATTAAGTAGCTAACGAGACAAAAGATAAAGTACAAGATATCAAAAATGAACAAGAATATTGTCTGTCCGATTTTGAAGTTGAGTCTTAATGATAATGTATTTTATATCAACATCTGCCTTTTTTAACGACATAACATTGAAACTGAAATTACGGGAAATGTTTTTACTTGGTAATTAATAAAAAGCTTCTTAGATTATTTATTAAGATACTCCAATGGTAGAATGACGAAAGTTTATCGTTAAATTTAAGGAAATATTTTTAGCATTAAGTACCGATAATATGTGACTGTAACACGTGAGTTTTCTTTTACTTCCTGCAAAATGTAATTAATAAAACTAAAAAATTGAAAATTAATTACACTTTGCGGAACAATTAAAATTTTTCTAATTAGAAAAAAAAATTAAAAATCCCTACGATTCTTCAATTTCATAATTTTCAAAATTACTATAAGAAAAATTTATGAAATTATTAATATTAATTTTTTTTTACAAAAATCAAAGAAATTTGAATAAACAAAAAATTAATTTTTTTTTTTTCAATTATAGAATTGATAAAAGTAATTTCAATAAAAAAATATACACAATATATAATAAATTGAAAAATGTTAAGCAAACATAAATCTAATAGCGAATAAAAATAATCGAAGCTCATAAAGAGTATTACATAGCCAGGATGTATCGAATGTCCATAGCAAATAAAAAAAAAAAAGAGAAAAAGAAGACAAAACTGCAGACATTTTCTCGAGGGCATATAGGGCGTAGGTTTGTTTTAACAAGGCATTTAAAGCGTACTCGGTAAACATTCGGAGAGAAATATCGGTTGTTTATGGCTCAGTGATTTATCTTCTCTCGCGCCGGGCACTAAATGGGACGTCGGATATGAGATGAGTGAAATAAGTTCAGGTAAGGTGGTTCGTTCCTTTTATTTCTGCGGAGGAGTTTGTCTGCAGATATAAATACGCTACGGTCTCTACCTTGTGTCTTTTTTGTTTTTATTTTTATTGTTTATTTACATAACTATTTTTAAGACAATATTCGTTTCACATTGAATTACAATTGCTTATGGCCTGCTTCAAAGATACATAAAAGTTAAGTAACAAGAATTACGTGGAACCAATTGCTGACATCTACAAACCTCCTTGGTTAGTATACATATATTCTGGTTGGTATATGCTAAGTTTTTATGCTTAGAGCCTCCAGTTATATCAATTCATGCGCAACAAATCAATAAAATAATTCACTAAAATTTTGTTTTATTTTTAGTTGGATATTTTTGATGATTTCTTAATAATATTTGTGATTTAATTACAAATTTTTGCATTTCTGACACCTTCCTTCTTATATTGATCATAGATTCGTAACTCGTTATTTTGAAAATATAAATTTCGATTTGCATTTATAATTTTATCACTAATATAATGAATTTTTAAGTTAGTTGTTACTTTGAAAGACTGAAACATTGTGTGAGTTGAGAAAATTTTTTCAAAATTCAATGTAAGAATTTTACTGATATTTTTAGAGAGCTATGAAAAATTTTCAAAATATGAGATAATAATTATGGATTCGAAATTATCTGTTGAGACTGCAATTTGGAAACATTTTACTATTTTTTAATTTTTTTTTTTGCAAATAACGATGTGAGAAAATATTTTTAAAAAATGCATTCATAGTTCTTTTAAATTATTATTAATTCATTAAAATTTTAATTTCGAGAGACAAAACTGGAGGAAGTAAGTTATCATTGTCTAAAAATCAGGAATTTAGTCTTGAACGAAGAATTTGAACCTAATTAAGAAAAATTCAGAGATCTACATCTGTCTAATAGACCGCGCAAGGACAGCCAAAAAGAGAAGGTACACGAATTCCTTGTGGCATAAATTTAATTAAAATCGCTAGAAACTAGTAGCAGAAACGCGCATCAATATCCTAAGAATTTGTAAGGGTCGAATAGATAATGGGATCTAGAGAATGAAAATTGGATCTAGGAAGAATTTTTAAATTTATAAAAACATTTTTTGTGTTTGAATGTGTGAAGCATAAAATTTTCCATGGAAAATTGGAAAAATTTTTCATTCAACACTGAGAAAAAATTAATTCCATCCCAATTCGCCACTATAAATATATATAGCTGTGGAAATATGTTGGAAATATTATATAATTTCAAATAAATTGTTGTAAATTTTTTTTTAATTTTTCCTCATGTTTTCTTCCGTACTTTTAAGATATTTCAATTGTAATTAACATATATTATATACAAATGTCAACCAAAACTATTGAAAATACATATCGTCCACACATACACAGAAAAAAATGTTCTTAAATCAAGTATATAATTTTGAAGAACTTAATCTTTTTGATTTGAGTAGAAAAATTCTTGAACTAATAAATTTTTCTTGATTTAAGGTAATTTTAGTTGATTCAAGAATTTTTCGTCTTGATTAAAAAAAAATTAACTTCTTCAAAATTATTTTCTTGGTTCAAGAATTTTTCTTTCGAATCAAGTTTATTTTTTTTTTTAGTGTACTTTATATATTTTTCATAAATTTTTTATATATATTTATTGTTCTGTGTAAGAAAAAATTTTTAGTTCATAATGAATTTCAGATAAAATTCAGATTTTTAAATAAATTAAGATTCATGATGCATTTAGCATGACTCCATCTTGAATTTGATACGAAAATAAAAATAAAAAAAAAAAACCAAGACCCGAATTCAATGTTTTTTTTGAGTCACATAACAAATTTAGTTCATATAAAAGTTTTTTTATTAATAAACTTGTCAACGCAGAATTTCAACTAAAAATTTTTTAGCAAGAACATTATTTTTTATCAAAAATGTCCATTATTCAAATTTATCATGAATGAAGGACAATTTAAGATAAATTTCACGATAAACTAACAGGTTAATAATGAAACTCATCTTTTACAACTTTTTATTTTGCACGGAAAACTTAATTAAATATATTTGATATCAATTTTATCAAAAAGATTCTAATTATCACTGTTATCCATATAAATTTTATGACTTCAATTATCTAATTAAAAAAGAAAAACTGAAAACCGTTCCCACTGTACCACATCTTGGATGATCTTTTTATCAAAGTAAGTAACCATTCCCCACATAAACATGTAATACAATAATATGAAGCTGGGAATAAGGAGATTCCAGAAGCGATTCAATGGTAAAGAGACAATCACCCGTGGAGAGGTAATAGATCAGTGACGGAGATCCGATAAGATATAAATACATCAGAGAGATCGGTCTCTGCTGGTGTACGCGCGGCATCATTACACACGCCTTGTTTACGTCCGGCGATTTCTTCGTAAGCTCATGCAAAATTATCCTCAGTATTCTCTCCGTCTACATTTCAATAAGCTAAGCCCTTCCACCCTTTGGCTCGCATTAACTCCCGGTTCTCACAGCCTCCTTTGTATCTCAAAGAGAATCACCAGAATGAAGAACGAACCAAGGGAATCTTAATATCCAGGTCAATATCAGAATTAGCTTCCAACTTCCAACAATCCGCTCCATTGCGTAACCAAGAATTACATAAATATCACCAGAGTCAAAGTAATTTTAATTGGCTTCGTTATACACTCGACTTTGAAGCAAATGAAACCGTTTCTCCAGAATTACGTTCAGCAAAGTGTTGCTTCTAGTTCTAGGAGCCAACGTATACTTAGACCTAACAATGATTTGTGACAGTATTATTTATTTTTAAGTGGCCTGAGGGATTCTGCCGAAAAATTTTTGCGTCCTCAAAAGGTGCCAGAACCACGATCACCTATTTCAACATGAGGTTATTATAGACATCTCAAACTGACCGCTGCTACCTTGGATCATGAAATTTCTCATAGCTACCGTATAATCACATCCTTCGACATGCCTAGGTGCTACTGGTGGTTGCAAGATCACCTAAGCTCAAAATAACTATAAATATATATTCTATTTAAATGAGACCTTTGGATGACCACCCGAGGAGGTCTCACGCTATCAACAATCGACGAAACAATGCCTCGAACGTGGAACCTTCTAAGGAGAATCGGTATTAGTCACTCCTAATAAGATGTTTATAAAATTTACCTTCTCACTTCCTCTCGTTACATTAGCAGCAGCCGATCTACCAAACACCATGTGAAGATCAAGCGAGAAAGAGAAAGAAGGAGGCTTGGACAAAAACAATACAGCATCCTTTCCCTATTTAGTGTTTTCAATTCCCGGCCGAGAGAAGATACTCAGATTCTTAATCTTCATTAGTTGTCTCGCGATTTGCATACCAGGGAGCCAAGCCCTCGTTTATCTGATCGTAACTGAGCACAGGTGAAAATAATACCTTCCTTATTTATGATCTTCCTCAGTTGCTCGAGCATTATTTTCTGCCCAAGTTCTTCAGGTAGCCGGTATGACAACTTATACGTCAACAAGCCCGTGAAAAAGTTTTGGGATTTCCCAGAACAGGTGACAGGTGAAGGGGAGCTACCGTGAGAATGATCTAGGGCAATGTTGGATTCCAAATCTTGGGAGCAGAATAACACAGTGATAATGTGGTAATATATGTATCTATATATATGAGGATATAAGAAGCCCACCCAATAGTTGGTGAACGTGACCTAACCCGTATTGTTGGTGATCACTTTGGGAAGTATAGAGAACACTTTACTGTTTATCCTCCGCTGAGCCATCATGAAAGGTCAGCTCCAGCAAGGATCCACCACCAGCAAGCGTACATCCATACATTGTGTTGATGCATACAGCACAAACTTACCTTATCTTAACATTCGTCCGGGTGGCCTACTCGGGCTTAATTGCGGGTCCCTATCACGATTCAATATGGCCGCCCACTGAGTGTTTTATCCGGGCCGAGGCTACGGAGCTCAGTGCTTGATACCCCGAAGAATCATCGTGGGACATCAATCCATTCTTTTCAACCAACAAAAATCCCGGTTGGCTTTAGTACTAAGTACCCGTGTCTTCTGTCTTCACCTAGCCTCTAAGGGCGATTTTTCACATCACTGTCACTGTCTAATCATCAATCCATAGTCCATAGTCACCACAATAAATTCTAAAGAATTTAGTTAATTGTAAGCTTGATAGTTGATAGAAATGAAGCATCTAGCTGATATGAGAGACCAGGGATGCGATCATTTAGTGAGAGTGTTCACGAAAAGGCACCTTTTAAGACTGGACGACGGGGAGGAACTAAGCTAGGAGGCATTGGTTCACCATGAGACTCTGAAGTTGCCCGATTATGGCTACACCGTGGCGCTTAACGAGTCTAATTAGCGACGAAAACGAAAACGAGTTTAACCTTTTTTCACGAGGCTTCGTCGGTTGCTGCTGCTACTGCTACTGGTACCGCCACCTCCACCTTAATCGCAGAACCGATTGCCTGACAAAGAAGAAGTACTTTGCTAATTTAGATTCCGTGGGCTGAAAAGAGAGCCCATGCCTATTCTCCAGCGGCCAGCACCCAATTGATGTGGGTTCGCGGTGATGTGCCTGAGGAACTGTTTCGTTTGTTTTGTTCCTCCTTGGTTTGCTGGGCAGTATCTCGGTGTAGCATTAAAGAAATCGGGTCACCAGGACAGTCTCTGATGTGCAGCGGCTCTTAATTGGAATACTTTTGTAAGACCAAGTTTGTGTGATGCCTCCAAAAAGCCGCTATGCCTTCTCAGGATAGGCCTTTAAATGTACACATGTAGATGTGGATGAAAGGGAAGGCCAGATGAGAGAATCGGAGAGGACCAGTGAATAGGTGTGTAGTGGAGAAGGAAGTAAATATATGTATATTATATTATACAGCAGAAGTAGAGGAATGAAGAAGAAAATGAGAGTATTCGTTGGTTCATTAATTAGCGAAGGCTACCGACCTCAAGAGTTGAGCCTCGTTAACGGCCTCCTCTTGACTACGTCTGACTTAGCCTACGTCTGCTCCTCCTTGTTCTCCTTCGCAGTCTTTCCGTCTCCGTCTCACTAATCTTAATCCCAGTCAAGAGAACAGTTCCAACTCCACTTTGACTGTTGGCACACTTTTACTTTTTCAATGCTTTCCCTTTTTTTGAGCAATTAACAAACCGCTTCTCTGGTTTATCCAGCTTATATTTTGAGGGGTGAGAGATCCGAGATTATGATTAATTTATGATGAAAATAGAACTTAGATGGATTTAATTTAATGTATTGGTTGGGCTCAAGGTCTTAATTGTGACCTGAGCGGATTCAGAGCTGGTAATAGCCCACTGCTCGGCGTGTCGACTCGCGAGATGATGATGGAATGATGGACCCGCGGGCGTGTCTGAGCAGCCGATACCGGGCGCGTGATCACGGGACCTCCCGGGGACGACCACCCTCGAGGGGCCACAGGTCGACTTGTTAGGCTCAAGACTCAAGACTCAAGAAGTTGCCGAGCTCAAGAGACCAAACATACCCACCACGATATGTCTTTTCAGATCATTGATCCATGTGTCGAGAGAGGGTTCATTGATTTTGGTATTTTGTTTTATTATTATCGTTTTTGGTGATGTGATTCCGTGAAAAATTTTTAGAAATGGCTATAGAATGTTTTGGATTAGAGTAAAAAATATATTTACTGTTATTGTTCATTTTTTTTTAATCTGTACGTTGATTAATATGTTATATTGAACATAAATTTGTCTAATAGTTGATGAAACTTAAAACCTATGTTATATAAGCTCCTTGAAAGTCAAAACAATGAGTTTTATTTTAAAATACTTAGCATTTCAAATTTAATTTTCCTGTAAGGGAAAGATTTAATCATCCTGCGCCGCATGTCGGAGATTTGCAATACTATTTTGGTCGAAATATCAAATATAGGCATTTCTTATTACATCAGGTCTGATATGGGCATATCACGACACATATACACATATCAAGACATTCGTTTTTTTGTTATAGCCATATCTCGTTAGGCATCGTCTAAAATTTCAGTTTTTCTTTCATCTTCAAAAAAATTATTATTTTAATGTAAAATTCCAATTCGCAAACTCTGAATATTAATATAAAGAGCTCAAATTTTTACAGGGTCTTTATTTTTCCTCTTTCTAAAAGAATTTCATTATCGTTTGAAAAATTAAAAAATTGTTTTTTTGATACACCCAAATGTCCATATATGGCTATATTAGAAAATTTCTTCGCGGCATAGATTATGCAATGAATTTACAGATTGTATGTATGATAATAATCGAGTAACGTCCGAGGCATATTAGTTGTAGATTGAGGTTATTGATGGCTCGGTAAATGTTCAGATTTATTTTTAATAGGGATAATTATTGTATAATAGATAATGATAAACTGAAAATTTTTTTATTTATAATTGTGTCATTAATTGTTACTATGAATGATAAAGTCATGAATTTTTTCTATTTTCCATAAATTAAAAATTGTTTTTCTGCGGAATAATTATTGACTCATATGCATATGAATATGGATGGATTTGTTCCTGTGAAATATTTAAACATTTATTGTTTTAATTTGAGTCGTCGGTAAAAATCAATAGTCAGCGGTCGAAAAGCATGGCGATTAATTCTTTCAGTGGTTTTATTATTGAACACGCACGAATAATCTTTGAATAAAATTGATGGGTACTCGATGATGTGATTTCACGCTAACGAGTACAAAGAGGTTTTTACTGAGTGAACCATTCAAGCCGGCTTTCTGATTCATCTTATGAACGTATTTGACGCAAGTGCGCGCGCACACACGCGAATAACCGAGCTCTTGCGCGTGCGTGTAAACAATCTGAGGGTTTTACAGTCAAAACTTGTCCCCGTGCCCAAGTGGTAATATGCGTATGTATATGTATATGTATATGTATATAAGTGCGGGTTAAAAACACAGAGTAATTTCCCACGCGATAATCCTCCCACGATTTCAATGCAGCGATTTATTTAGCAATATGCAAAGTCAATTTTTCCGTAATTTTATTATTATTATTATTATTATTATTATTATTTAAAGAGTTCATTATTTCAAAGCCATTATCCCCGATCCAAATTGATGTTAGACTAATTTTAAATTTTACATTAAATTTTTATTTATTAAATTTATTTTCACCACTTTTATTGTTGGTATGAGCACTCAATACCATCTTCGGGTGAATATATCTAACAATTAAAAAAATTTTTTTTTTTTAATTTTTAATTAAGATTAAGCAAAGAAGTTTTTTCGATGACCGAAAAAAGTTTTACTGAGTAAAAAATTAACTTCTTTGCTTAATCTTAATTAAAAATAAAAAGAAAAATAAAAAAATTTTTAATTATTAGATATATTCACCCGAAGATAGTATTGAGTGCTCATACCAACAATAAAAGTGGTGAAAATAAATTTAATAAATAAAAATTTAATGTAAAATTTAAAATTAGTCTAACATCAATTTGGATCGGGGATAATGGCTTTGAAATAATGAACTCTTTAATTAGTAAAAACACCGATCTTCGGAAAAAATAGTAAATTATTATTATTATTATTATTATTATTTCGTGATATTACGATAAAAAAAATTATGTTACTCGCATAAATTTTTTTCTAAACAAATCATGAAACTGGCGATAAAAATGAAAGATTTCCAAAAAAAATATAAGAATAATAATAAATTGTGGGAAGTTAAAAAACGTATGTCATGTCGTATTAATAGTTAGGTATGTAAGTTAACCCTGGTAAGTGTTAAGGGCACGAGAGCAGGCGTGCTCCCCGGAGCTTTTTCTCTGTCGGGGGTGTTGGTTATATTTTTGCAGGTCTCCCTCTCTTTTTAATCTCACTCCTGTTCTCATTCTCTCTGACGTACTCGCGTATTCGGTCATTCTTTTTCTCAGATCCTTTCAGCAGATCACGTGCACAAACGCGACCCTCTCGAGCCGATATCGTATTTGTACAACACGCACTGTATACCTCATCCATTACTACAATCTGTTTGTATATTTTACATCTGACTGAGACTCTACTCCCTCCTTTTCTTTCTTCTTATTATATTCTGCCCAGACTTTTTTATTTTATTTCACGTCTATAACATATTATACACACTTATTCATACTAAAACTGTACTGTAGTGCTATAAAGGAGACTATTATTCCCGAAACAATTCGCTCTATTTTAAACCTAGAAATCAGCCTTTTTACGTTTCACTGAATCACGTGGGAAATATTTATAAAAGTATGATTTAG